>NC_048596.1:73901722-73912130 GCF_003668045.3 Cricetulus griseus
CCGCCAGCAGCCTCTGGTCCTGGCCCCCTGCGAGGGAAGTAGTCCGAGATCTGGCGGATGGGCCTGATGGGTCCAGGACACACGTTGATGGCCATGTGCTCCTGGATGTTGATGGTCATGCGATCACCCCTGCGGCCCCTCATGCAGCACCTCTGGCTGGGAGACGGGTGTAGAGCTGGAGTGGCTGGCTGGGGTCTGAAGGAAGCTCACTGCCCTCCCTTCCTGGGTGTCAAGGGAGAGGTGATCTGTGCTAGCTGATGGGCAGACAGGAGGCCTGGCTCCACAGGGGCTGGCTGGGTTGCCAGATCAGTCCTGGTAGACAGGTCATGACTCCCCATAACCCTGCCCACTACCTGTACATTGTCCCTCTGTCACCTTTCCAAGACTTTCCTCTCATCCTGGGTTCCCCCTCTGTTCCCATCCCCCAAGCCCCTCAGAGATGCCACAGCTTCCCTCCTTTGCTGCTGAGGCTCTGGCCATCTTCTCCATCAGGCGTGGGGCTGGTCAGGCTGTCACCCACTCACTAGGCTTTTCTTCACTCAACCCGCCGCGCAGCCCTGGCACCTCCCGCTGCCCCGCCTCTCGCCTTCTCCGGCTCCCAGGGCTCCAGGGCCCGACCACCCGGCCTAGTTGCCATAGCGACGCTGCTTCTCACGCACACCCCCAACCCTCAAAGCACCCGAGGGGGGAGGGAAGAGGGCAGATGTCCTACCCCTTGGTGTCCGTGGGCGTGGCTTAGAGATCCGCAGTGACCCAGGGACCCGCCAGGGAAGGAGGGACCTGCCTGCCGCTCCTGCTTCGCTGGGGAACCTCTTTCGAAAGAGACTGGCTTCCCCACGCCTCCTTCCTTCTTGAAACCCAAACCAGACCCCAGGAGCTGGGTCCCTTTACCAAAAACACACCTCCTGCCACCCTCTGCCATCTCCAGTTCTGTCCCTCAAGCAAGGGAGGACCTCAGGGCTTGAACTTGCAGTCATGAAGAGTCTACCCCGCACTGCGTCCTGCCTCACCCGCATAGCCTTCTGTCTTGTCTTTTAGTATTCAAATGATTCTAGATGGGCAGCTCAGGTGGTCCTTGAACTCCTGGACCTCCTGCCTCGCTGGGATTACAGACTATTGCTACTGGAGGCTTCAACACTAACCTTTAATCTTGTGTCCTAAACTTACCTCCTGGAAAGACCAAATAAATCCTCAGAGAGGCCCTTCAAACCAAGAACTCCCTGCCCACCTCCCGGCAGGTGACGCTTAACCTGCGGTTTCAGAGCACGGCCCCCCACCTCTAGGCCTCTGGGGCTTTGTTCAGGTCTCTGCTCCTGAGAACTGCCATTCCCAGGTCATTCCAAGTCACCGTTCCCAGCAGTCTTCTGGAGCACCCCCACAGACCCGGAGATCCCTCAGACTCAGATCTGATGACAGTTGTGTCTCCCTGTTTACATTCTGTCTCCTATCAGCCTGGGAGTTGTTGCAGTGAAAAGGGGCTGATTCATCTCTGAGTCCCAAATGCCCCAGACTGGGCCTGACATTAAGTCAGCCTCACTAAATATTAGGGCTCAACAGAGAAATTCTGCTGCCCAGCGTGTGACTGTGCTTAACACTGACTAGCTGTACACTTGAAGACAGTCAGGGGCTGGGAGCCTGGTACAGTGTGTGCTTACCATGCAATGGCTCCGATCCCCAGCACCAAATAAAAAGGTAACATGGAAATGCTATCTGAAAATGTTATGTGTCTGAATTTTAAAACTTTCTAAAAGCAGGAGTACTATAAAGTCAAATTACATAATACAACACCTGTCACCTATCAAATGGGCAAAATTCAAAGTGTCAGCACACTTAGCACACCGAGACGATGGGTAAATAAATTAGTGACGCTTCTGCTGCAGCAGGTCTGACACTGGGTGCCAAGACCACAAATGCACATACTCTCTGACCCTGAAATCCCAGCTCTCTGACTTTATCCTATAGATATACCAGATGATACACAAAATAATAGAAGTTGAAGATTCTTACCTACAAGTTCTAAAAAGGAAAGAAATGAAATGTGCATGCTGGTTAATCAGCTATGACATAATTTCCCATATCAAAATAGTATGCAGTCAGGAAAAAGGAGATTTTTATATATTTATCTAGATAGATACAGAATCATCTTCACAATCTCATTCTTGCTTAAACCAAGATGCAGAGCCAGAGCAGTGCGCGTGAAATGCTGCCATTTGAATGAAGGAAAGACTTTACACATGTTTATTTGTGCATATGTTATTTCCAGAAGACTGCACAAGAAAATGGTAACTATGGTGACTGCTGGAGAATGAGATTGCTGTGGAGCAGGGAAGAACAAGCATAGGAAAGACTTAGCCTCCAACATACAACTTTCTGCATGCTTTTTGTTGTTGAGTCAGGGTCTTACTGTGTAGCCCTGGCTGGCCTGGAACTCACTCAGCAGACCAGGCTGACCTCAGATATCTGCCTCCAAGTACTGGGACTTAAGGTATGTGCCATCTGAATGCTTCTCAATTGTACCGTATGCATGTCTCTTCTTCCAAAGAGCACATTAAAATCATATACATTTGAGGGCGGGAGATAACTCAGATGACAATGGTACTTGCCGCACAAGCCTGAGTTTGCTTCCAGGAACCCACATGGTCGAAGGGAGGAAAGAATTCTTACAAGTTGTCCTATGACCTCTACACAGGGGCCATGGCACATGTTGGTACACACATACACAAGTCAATAAATATTCAAAGGTTTTAAATCTGTCTATTTGTGTATGCAAGACCAGACTCGGGGCCTTTATGTAGACAAAGTGTGCGTCCTTCCACTGAGATATAGCTCCTAGCCTAAAGTAGTTCGAGCATCCGTGAGTGTCCTTTCATAGCTCTCCAGAGCTAGGAAGGAAGCAAAGAGCTGGCCAGGCCTTCTGGCACATTCCTGCAACCCCAGTACTTGAGAAGTAGAGGCAGAAAGATTGTCCATGAGTTCTAGGTCAGCTTGGTCTACAAAGTGAGTTCTAGGCCAGCCAGAAATACAAAGCAAAGCTGCTGTTGGTCTGGATACAGGGGTAGGCAGCAAAGGGGACAGTGTGATCTGTGAACCCCCCACTGCTGCCTTCTCATAGTGAACAGCTTGGAACCATCCCAGCATGCCTTGCAAAGCCTCCCTAAAGGCAGGAGCCCAGGAACATGGCAGATAGGAATGAGCCTTACCAAATCAGAGTGGGAAAAGTTCTGCATCCAACATACTTATGTCCCGATTACCCTATCATTTCTTGAATAACTTCTATGCAACAACCTCCAGCCTCACAGGCCTGTAGGGAGATAGACAGACACACAAATGATTCCAAAAAGTGTGTTGGGCAAAAGGGTGAAGGATGGCCCAGCGCCTGGGTGCCTCAGGACTCCTTTCCTACAGGAAACGTGTCAACTGGCATTTCCAAGACGAGGCCTTAACTGGAGCTGGAGTGACTTAGGCAAGGTCTGCAAGCGTCTGGGAGGCAGTCAGGAGGACCTTGAATAAGCCTTATAAATGGAGGGCACACTTGTGATTCCAGCACTCAGGAGGCAAAGGCAGGATCCCAAGTCTGAAGTCAGCCTGGGCTATGAAACAATCCATCTCAGAAAAATTAATCAATGTCAGGCACTGATGGCACACGCCTTTAATCCCAGCACTCAGGAGGCAGAGGCAGGTGGATCTCTGTGAGTTCGAGGCCAGCCCTGATCTACAGAGTGAGTTCCAGGACAGCCTCCAAAGTAATACAGAGAAACCCTGTCTCAAAAAACCAAATAATTAAAAAAATAAAAATAAGTTAATCAATCAATTGATAAGAACCTGGAATATAAAGAGTGGTTTTGAAAGCAGTGTGGCTAAAGGCTAGGAGGATGGGAAATGGTCCCATGAAGGGCTTTGGCTTCAACAGGAGGGAAACCTCGAGAGGAAGGTAGAAAATCACATTTAAGATTTCTGCCTTGCCTCACCCTCCTCCCTCCCCTCCTCCCCCTCTTCTCTGAGATAGGATCTTGGTATACATCCCAGGCTGATGGGGATCCATGATTCTCAGCCTCTGCTGTGCTTGGATTGCAGTTGTGTGCCACATCCAGACAGATAAGCTTCTGTCGGAAATGGCACCAGCAGATGTTCACTTGGGGACTGTCAGGTAAGGAGAAAGATGATCCTCAGGTTCCCAGTAGACCATCTAGGAAAACCATGGAAAGAGAGGAGCAGGTCTGGAGTAAGGGAATTGAGAGCTTCGTGTAGGGTTATTGCACCGAGATGTTTTTGGACATGGAGACATCAAGCAGGAAGTTGGGGATAGGAGTCTGGAGCTCTGAGGAGAGGTCTGGGCTAGAAATATACATTTGTGAGTCACCAGCATATAGATGGTATTTAAAGCCGTGAGAATGGATGAGATCACCTAGGGAGAGGGAATATATATATGAAAAGAGAAGGCCAAGGACCAACGGGCAAGACAAGGCTGGAAAGCCGGGTGAGAATGGGTTTCTGTTGGAGCGAGGGACAGGGCACCCTGCTGAGACAAAATGAAAAGGGAAGTAACCCCCACTGGTGGAATCACCCAAGGGGCTCTAGTGAGGAGAGTGGAGGGGACAAAGCCCCTCAGAAGAGGCAGAGTGCAGGCAGCAGGTGCAGACTCCTGTCAGTTCTGTCCCTTGCACCTGCTGAGCTGTTTCACACATCCCAGAAGCAGAAATTTCCCAGCCGTCCTTCCTTCCCTCCTTCCTTCTCTCCCTCCTCCCTCATTCCTTCATTTCCTCCCATTTCCTTCTCTCCCTCCCTCCCTTCCTCCTTCCCTTCCCCTCCCTCCTCCTTCCTCTCCCTCCTCATTCCTTCCTTTCTTCCCTCCCCCCCTTTGGATGCGTTTGTGTGCACCATGGAGGTGGCTGTGGGAGGACAGCCTCGTGTATCTTCCTCACCTTCTGTCTCCTCCTCTGCTCCCCACCAGCTGGCCAGAGAACTTCCAAGGAGTCTTCTGTCCCAACCTCTCATCTCCCAGTAGGAGTGTTGGGATTACACATGTGCAGCTCTGTACAGGTTCTAGGGACTTTGTTTGTTTTTGTTGTCTCACTATGCATCTCTGGCTGGCCTCGAACTCACAGAGATCCACCTACCTCTGCCTCCTGAGTGCTGGGATTTTATTCCATGGTGGTGTGTGCCACCATGCCCAGTGGTTCTGAGTATTTAAACTTTTGCTACAAATCTTCTGCCACCCCTAGCCATGTCCACACCCCAGAAATCATGTTCTGTCTAAGCCATGAATAGAGTCCAGGGCAGCACAAATTAGTACATTTTCTAATGGCCAGACAGGTGAAAGAACAGGAGATCTACTTACTTTATTTTTTGTTTTTTGTTTTTGCATTGATATTTTGCCTGCATGTATATCTCTGTGAGGGTGTCAGATCTTGGAGTTACAGACAGTTGTTAGCTGCCATGTGGGTGCTGGGAATTGAACTCAGGACCTCTGGAAGAGCAGTCAATACTCTTAACCAATGAACCATCTCTCCAGCCCTGGAGGTGGGTTTTGTTGGTGGTTATTTTTCTGTGGGTAGGGTGTGCATATTTGTGGGGCCACGAGCATGGAAGCCACAGGTACATTTCCTCAGGACTTTCCACTTTGGCTTCTTGTTTATCTCTCTTAAGCAGAGTTGGGGGTTGGTAAAGCTGTTTTAATATAATTCAGAAGGACATACCTGAGTACATGAGTGTCTCAAAGAAGAATCTCGAAGGTAAAACATGCCCAAGTATGGGTGCTATCTATCCAAAGGGTAGCCTCTGCTGGGATCTTGCTATGTATCCCTCCTGCTTTAGCCTACATATCACTGGGATTTCGAGGTGTGCACCCCCTACCTAGTTCTCTAGGTACTTTTGTTTAGAAAATAAAAGTTGAGCCAGATGTCGGGGTGCACGCTATTGATCCCAGCACTTGGGAGGCAGAGGCAGGCAGATCTCTGTGAGTTCGAGGCCAGGCTGATCTACATAGTGAGTTACAGGACAGCCAGAGCTACACACTAAGACCCTGACTCNACATGGACACCTGAGTTCACAAACACACTAAACATATCAATGAAAATCAATTCCAGCACTCCGGAGGCAGAGGTAGGCGGATCTCTGTGACTTCGAGACCAGCCTGGTCTACGAAAAAAAAAAAAAAAAAAAAAAAAAAAAAAAAAAAAAAAAAAAAAAAGAAAGAAGGAAAAAGAAAAAAGAAAAGAAAAGCAAAGCGCATAGTGGCAAGGCTGTTATGTGGATAACAGGTGGGTTGTTGAGGGAAAGACAGGACCCTTTAGCGAGGAGCCACCTAGGAGCTAGTGGAGCAACAGAGTAGCTAGGAGTCTGTATAACAAGCGCAGGCAATAGCGCAATCAAGGGAGACCCTGAAATGTCCTTGGCCCGGGTGGGATGGAATATATTTGTGATAGACAGGCCTAACTGCCAATCAGAGGCGAGCTACCTCTTACAACTCGAGACGGGGCCTGTGGAGTGCAAGTCGCAATTAGGAAGTGACACCAGGAGGACTGTGGGAACTAGAGGGGAGAGACGAGGATGTGAGGTATGTGGCTTGGTGGTGGTGGTGCGCACACACGCCACCAATGCCACAAAGGAGAAACTGAGTTACAGTGAGGTGATTAAACTAGGTTCTTTGAATGGTCAAGAGACTAGCTTTGGAATAAGCTGGGGGAGTCCAGTCCACTCTCGACAGCAGCCAGTCCCCGGAGAGAAGCCTGCTTGCCGCACCCGGTGTGACCTGTGGGAGAGATGATGGCACGGTCTGACGAACACTGCTGCCACCTGGTGGAAAAGACTGCTGTTTCGTCTCTGTGCGCTTCTATCTCTGCTAAGCACTAAGACCAAGTCTCAGCGCAGACCCTTGACTGCACTAGGGGAGCCCCAGATAGAAAAATGCACACCTTGGAAAGTGTAAAGCCTCCACCCATCTCTTCCCCTACACATTGGTTTGCTCCTCCCTCTTAAGGCTTCTGAAAATTACATAAGCCTAACAAAATTGCATTCTGTGCAAATTTCTTGGCATTTTAATAAGTATTCAATAAATAATAGTTGTGGTTGATCCAAAGGACAACTGGAGCTGTGTAGCCCACTTTACCTCCCAAATATAGCTGCTGCACAAATGCATGGTTGCATAGTCCTAGCTAAGTTCTAGGACACTGGTGACAATTGACTGAACCCAAGGCCTTGTGTATGCTGAGCAAAAGCTGTCTCTCCCTGAGCCACAGCCCCAGACCTCCACCACTGTTACTGTTGTTGTCAGTGTGGTCCCTGAGGATGAGGTTCAGTGGGCCCTTCTGCATCAGGAACTGGAAGGACCCCACAGTCAGGCTACCGGAATGGCTCTGGCCTGTGACATCATAGAATCCCACGCATTCCTAGCAGTGAAGGGGTTATGAAGCTGCGGCAGTGGGTGTCCGTATGGGTGTGCCTGTGGATGGCTGAACTGGGGACTGTAGAAACAGGTGGGAAGCTGGGGCTCGGGGATGCAGGAATAAAGGAGGCTTGAGAGCAAGGAGAAAGCTTGGCTGTGACCAGGAGGCCAGCTCAGCCTCAGGCCTTTCTCCCCACCTCTTCCCTCCCTTCCCCTCCTCTTCCCAGTCCTTTCCCCTCCTCTCCCTCTTTCTTTGTTTCCCTCTCTTCCTCCCTCGCTCCCTCTCTCCCTTTTCATTTTATTGTATTGTTTTCAGACAAAGATTCACTCTGTAACCCAGGCTGACCTAGAGCTCACTATACAGCCCAAGCAGACTTCAGACTTGCAGCAATCTTTTTTGCCTTTGCTTCCCAAGTGATAGAATTAGAGCCTTGAGCCAAGGCTCTTCAGCCAACCTTTCCCTTTGATTTTGCATTGGTGTCCCTGTCTCAGACTTGGTGGGCTTCTGATAGGAGCTCGGCCAGCCCAGGGGACAGAACAGGCAGGGCCCTGAGTTTGCCTGACCTCTGGGGGTAGGCACAGTGGGTCTGCAGGGCTCTAGTCACAGACTTTGCTTTGTTCCTAGCACCAAGAAGAGATGTCACCAAGGCCTCGACACCAGGAGCCGACACCCAGCTCTTCATAGACAGGCCTGACTTCTTTGACTACCCAGACTCAGACCAAGATAGTCTTTTTGCTGTGGCCCAGTTTATTGGAGAGAAACCTGTGACCTTTGTTAAGACAGGTATGAATCAGCTTGATCAAGGGGTCCCCCTCCTGGCAGGGCCTGGAGAAAATCTGCTCTTGTCTGGCAGGTTCCGGCCCTGGGCTCTTCCAGCACATCCTGGTGGGCATGTTGGCAGTGGCTTTCTTCCTCTTCCTTTTCCAGTTCTGCACGCACGTGTGAGTTCTGTCCCCACTTCCTGCCCTACCCCTGCCAGAGGTCCCAAGTCTCCCATGACCCCTCCCAATTTGATCTCCACACTCCTCAGGAGCTTCCAGAAAGGAGCCTAAACGAGCTGGCCAGGAGCCCTGGACCCTGCTGTGTGCCACACACCTACCAGGTCTTCTGCTGAGAAATAAAGGCGGTGCCTCCTTCCTTCCTGGCTGAGCAGTGGCCCTCCATGTGGCCATCCACACCTCCCCTTCTTCCCAGGCTGCCCTGTGGCCCTCTATGTGGCCATCCACCCCCCCCCCATCGCCTCCTTCCTTCCTCACAGCTCATTGGCCCTCTATGTAGTCATCGCCCTCCCTTCCCAGCCCCCCAAAACTGGACACGAGGGTCTTGCTGGCGTTCACGAAGATCGTCTTTATTAGCGGTCTGTAAAAGCACCTCCCAGGGTCAGTGACCCCAGATTGGAGGAAGCCGTGAGAGGTCTGTAGCACCAGGGACAAGCCAGGGCCCGAGGGCGAAATGTGCAGCCTAACGGAAGGGACTGGTGCCCTTGCCTGCCCCCAGGGTTGCTCAGCGCTGGGAAGGTTGTAGGGGAGCAATTACCTCCCTCCCCACACCCCAACAAATTAGAGCTAGGCGAATAAATAAATAAGGTTCCTCAGGTTGGTCTCCACAGGAAGGCTCTGTGGGGATCCCCTGCCCCCTGGTGGCCCCCTTGGGATGAGTTAGGGTGTCTTCTCTCTCCCAGGTGATGGGGAGCAGAGAGGGATTTGCAGCAGCGGAGCTGGGATGTCCTTGGCAGCGGGGCCACCCCCATGTCCCTTGACTCATTGGTCCCACTGAGCCCAGCTCTCCAGACCTCGGCACACTGTCTAACATTCCCTCTTCCTTGCATTTTGTGAGGCCGGAAGAGCCTCTTTATCCCGGTCCCCTCTCTCCCTGCCTTCCAATCATCCGACCTCAGCTCCTGAGGGTGTTTAGCTCCTCCCCGTTCTGAGTCCTTCTGTCTTGGGCCTGTCAAGGCAAGGGACTCCTGGCTCTCACCCCCCCCACCCACTGGCCCCAAAGCTCTGTCTCCACAGGGGCTGGGGAGGGGGGTTCCCAGGCCCCAGCCTCAGTCCTGAGTCTGACAAGGAGAGGGTGGTGGGGAACCTCGGGGTCGGAAGAGGCGGCAGGCCCCGCGGCAAATGAGGAAGAACCAGTAGAGCTGGGGTGCGAGCAGCAGCGCGGCGCCCAGGTTGACGTGGGCCGGGATGGCCAGGGGCACTGAGAGCAGGGGCAGGCCGGCGTGGCGCCCGTAGGCCCAGTACAGGTAAGGGAAGAGCAGCACCCGGCAGCACAGGAAGCTGAGCAGCATCAGGGCGCCGTTCACCTTGTGCAACAACGTGTGCTGCTGCTTGTACTGTGGACAGAACAACGTGGAAGGAGAGGGAGAGGCCTCTCTACACAGCCGCCTCCCCTGCGCCCCGCCTATGGCTCCTCCCCCACCTGTCACTGCACCTGCTCAGTTCGCTTTTTCCTTCCTTCCTTCCTTCCTTCCTTCCTTCCTTCCTTCTTTCTTTCTTTCTTTCTTTCAATCTTTGGTTTGTTTTTGAGACAGGTTTCTCTGTGTAAACAGTCCTGACTGTCCTGAAACTCATGTTGTAGACCAGGCTGGCATCGAACTCACAGCGAAAGATACACCTGCTTCTGTCTCCCAAGTGTGGGGATTAAAGGCATGCACCACCACTGCCCAGCTTTATTCTTGTCTTTTGAGATAGACTCCCACAATTACCCAGGCTGGTCTCAAATTCATGATCTTCCTGCCTCAGCCTTCCCAGTGCCAGTGTTGTAGGCACATACCCCTATGCTGAAAGGTTGCATGGCCTTTAAGAATTCCCCAAATTCCCCAGACATGCCCACCCCACATGCCTTTAGGCCCTCTGATCATTCTCACCTGGATGAGGATCTTGCCCAGGCAGACGAAGGGTGTGCTGACCTCGGCCATCAACATGCAGCCTAGAAAGAAATCTCCCTTGCCCTGTCGCCACACCTGAGGGAAAAGGCAAGAGTCTAAGGAGCTGTGTCTTCCTTCACCTCACTCTTATCAG
>NC_048596.1:73912603-73982060 GCF_003668045.3 Cricetulus griseus
CACTGTCTGGCCATCTTATTGTTTTGAGGCAGGGTCTCTCATTCGGCTGCACTGGCCAGCAAGCCCCAGTGATCTTCCTCCTTTCACTTCCCTAGAGCGGGGATTAAGCACACACCACCCAGCCCAGCTTTTCCAGAAGACCCAGCCCTTGTGCATGCATAGCAATCACTGTATCAATCGAGCCATCTCATCAACCCTATTCCCAAACTCCCAAAACATTTTCTTTTTTTTTTTCTTGGTTTTTTTTGAGACAGGGTTTCTCTGTGTAGCTTTGGAGCCCATCCTGGAACTCACTCTGTAGACCAGGCTGGCCTTGAACTCAGAGATCCACCTGTCTCTGCCTCCCGAGTGCTGGGATTTAAGGTGTGCACCTGTTTTTTTGTTTGTTTGTTTGTTTGTTTGAAGTCAATAGTCTCATGTACCCCAGACTGGTTTCAAACTCACTGTGTAACAGAGGTTAACTTTAAACTTCGTATCTCCTTGCTTCCACTCTCAAGCGCTAGGATTACAAATGTACTATCATCCTGGCCTTACAGAGTGCTGGGGGTTAAAACCAGGGCTTCACACATGTTAGGGAAACACTCTACCAGCTGAGCTAAGCTACATCCTCTACCCAGAGAGACACTTAGCCTGGGGTCTGCATACTCAGTACACTACTGCCTCTTTTATAACCATGCAGATTAAGAAAGTATGCCTCATGCCACCGGGTGAGGACAGCCACAAACACATAGCCAGTGCTCTGACACACCCCAGACTGACTTGTACCTCTTGAGACTCTGGGTAGAACACTGCTCAGGAAACCCACTCCAAGTCCCACTCCCTGGGACCTCCATATTGCAGTGCTGGCATGCTGGGGAGGAGCCACTTTTCACACCTACCCCTAGCCCTCCTGACTCCAGGAGGGAGGACTCACCACCGAGAGTGGGAAGCACACCAGCACCATGGCCGCATGGTGGAGCACCATAAGGAACTCCTTGTGCAGGTAGCCACGCACCACGGCCCAGGTGCTGCCCAGGGCTCTGGGCGTCCCGTCTTCCCCTCCGTGCCCTTTAACCTGGTGCTTGTGCCAGTGGCAGAGGAACATGGCATAGATGTCGTAGATGAAGTAGGGAACCGCAAACTGTGTGTAGGCTGAGGACAGCCAGTGCCTGTGGGGAGGGAAGAGAGAAGGGGGAGGTAGACAGGTTGTAGGTCCAGGCTGCAGGAGCAGCCCCGTGACAGGATGGGAGCGAGTTAGGTCCCAAGGGGGCTCTTATAACAATCTGGAGTCTTGAGTTTCAGATGCCGGAATTGAAGGGTGGTGTGTGAGGAACCACTCAAGGCCAGGCTGTCTCACAGCTTCTGAGATTTGGGGCTGGATTCAAGCCAGGCAGACCTCACAACCTACCACATCTCTCCCTCTTTCTCCCAAGTGTCTCTACCTCTCACCTCTGCACCCACCCCTCCATCCACCCCTGCATTCACCCCTGCCTCCGCAGTATTGTAGAGAGAGGAGACCAGAACTCTGCAGATTGTGAGCAATGATGGAAACAAGCTGTGGAGAGGTACAAAGAAACCCCCAGTTAGGCACAGTGAAGAGCTTCCAAGCACTGTAGAGATCCTGTGGGCCCAGCACCAGCAGACGGGACAGCTGATCACATGCCAGGCACTACACTGGTTCTTAAATCTTTACACAGCAGCAACTTGTTCACTTCCCATGAAACCCTATGTCATAGAGAGGCTAAGTAATGCGGCCAAGGAATAACCACAGAAGTCCTTGCCATCAGCCCCACTGTCTCAAGAAGGCCCTAGCGGAGCAGAGGGGATGTCACTGCAGCTCGCCTTTGCGCTGAGGTGGTGCGTCTATTGTTAGTTCAGGTGCAGCCAGCAATAAAGAGAGAATGCTGAGCAAAGATGCCAAGAACAGAGAAAGTTCTACAGACTTTGGAGTAAACAAATACGGGAAGCACAAGAATACGCAATGCTGCGCTTTTTCTCTTGAGTCAGCACAGAGGCTTTCTCAAGTCCAGGAGTCCTCAGCAGGCCTTGGGTGGGGGTGGGGGATAGAAAGGCCCAGAGGCAGCAAAGCAAAACCCAACCCAGCTAGCCACCATATACCAAGTGTGGATGCTGGTGAGGGGAGGAGGAGGAACTAGGGGTACAGGCCATCTGCGGATGGGGTGAGTACCAACACAACACCAGCTTACCCAGGCTGGCTGGCCTGGAAGGGGTGAAGCAGCCCACTCTCAAAGGGACCCATACTGCAACAGTATAGGGGAATGTGGCCTGGAGTCAAAGAGGGAGGAATAGGGGAGAGGCACTAGCTAGAGATAGAGAGCAGAAATGCAGACAGGACCCAACCATCCTCAGAGCCTGCCTCGGAAGTGGTGGAGGAATGGTACCCATAAGACTCTGGACTGTAGGGGAACTAGAGGGGCTCAGGTCCCTGGGTTAAGTGAGGTGTCAGATTCCATCTCCACTCTGTCAGCAATTAGGTGCTCAGAAGCAAGAACAGCTGTTGCCCCCGGATTAGCCCTGACCTCCCACCTACCTGAGGATTAAAGGGGAAACAGGGTCAAGACCGGACTAAGGGGTGGGAATGCAAGAACCAAAAGGTGGCCTCTAGGTAAGAATAGGTGAGAAGGAAAGGCCTGGCACACAGGCTCCTTTTGGGCTCTCTGGCTGGGAAAGGGGTTGGGAGAGGGCAAGGGGGAGTCAAGTCATGGAAAAGGATCCTAAGAACTAAACCCCTGAGCCAAGGACTGTTCTAGGCACTTAACGCACTCAGTTCCTCCATGCAGAAGCTCTTCTGGGGAGGATGTGACCTCGCTCTAGGTCCTAGGAGGAGAGAACTCACTCACAGGAAAAGAAGAGACAAATAGACACTAGAAGGCAGATGGAGACCAGGGTCACCCAGACAATGTCCCCTGAGGCTCAAAGGACACCACAGAAGGGCAGTAGAGCCAGCATCTATGAGTGAAGGATGCCCTGAGCACACAGCACACTTGGCAACAGCACACGGCCAGCTAAAAACTGGGCTGATCAGCACCACGGACAGGGCCAGTGTTTTCCCCTTCATCCTCCTCCTGCCCCACCTCTCAGGCCTGGGCCTTTTTTGGCAAGCACCAAACACTGCAGTAGCTGCCAGTGCCAAATTTTGGCCGCTTTACCCCCAACCCCCACTGCCTGACCCTTAGTGGCCTTGTTTGTGTCATCTCTTTCTTTTCTCCCTGGACAAAGAGCTGAAGCTAGACACCTGGCTTCCAGAAGGAGTTGTGAGGTGAGCCTGGCATGGTAAGCAGGTACTCAGTAAGGTGCTGATGGAAACAGGGTCTGAGGGATTCAGGAGATGGTTGACATTCACAACCGATGACCAGAGGCCAGAAAGGTGACAGGGAACTGCTTTGAGGAGTTTCTTTGATGCCTACCCCTGCTTCCTTGCTTCTGACCTTTAGGACAGGGTGGGATAAATGTATCCCTGGTATTGAGTTGTGGTAACCACATGAACTTGCTTGGGCCCAAGTTCAGGGAACACTACAGATCTGGGGGATCCTGGGTCACACACATCCACTTCTGGGGCCTGGGCAGAGATTGTCATGAGGCACTTACTGGTCGTCAATGATGTGCTTGCAGGAAGTGGAGACTATGTAGCCAGCTGTGGAGGCCATGATGGCTTGGACAGAGGACACCAGCCTAGGGAGACAGAGGAAGGAGTGAACATAAGGTGTATGCCTCCATGTCTCTTCTTACTATGACAACCACTGTGCTTTGAATCCTGTACTGCTCAGGGCCAATCCTCATCAGCTGCTTCTAAGCCAAGCCATGCTTAGCTGTGATCTCTCGGTTCCCGCCTCTCCCAGCCTTCTTCATTCCTAGTTTGTGACAGTTGAGTCTCCTTTTTCCCAGGACACCAGGGAGATCATTCTGGGGTGAGCCAGTGCTGGGAATGGCTGACAGCGAGGTCTCTCCCTGGGAAGGGAGGCAAGGGACCCATGAGGGCCAAAGCAGTCCCTGGTTGCTTCTTCACCACTTGGCTTCCCAGTCACTATGCTGCTCATACCTACAGTAGCTGGCCCCACAGTGACCCCAAGCTCCCCTGCCACTCTCCCACTATTTCCTTGGTCCTCTTCCTGATGGTCCTATTTTAGTGATGTACAAGTTTCACCATCTACTTCTCTGTACATTGACCCACAAACACAAGCCCTGAAAAACACTGTCTTGCCCCTTGACTTGCTCCCTGGTATCTTGTGGGGCTGTTTAGTCACACGGTGGCCTGCTTTAGAGGGTGGGAAGGTGACAAGGGGAAGCAAGAAGATCAAGCTGAATAGTAGACCAGATGGCTGGGTTTCAATGAGGTCTCCAGGGAAGGTGAGGTCCAGGAGGGAAGGAAGCTTGCATGTAAACCTCCCCACTGCTACAGAGCCCAGGGAGATACTGGGGTCCCTTTCCCACGAAGCCTGTTGGGAAAGAGAGGGGTTGAACTCAGGGAAGGCATGCCATTTACCTGGCGGAGACAATGACTGCGTCGGCCTCCTCCCAGCGCAGCTGGGGCAGCCTCTGGAGCGTGTTCTTGGATAGGAGGAAGAGTCCGGGGAACACCACCCCCCCAGCCACCATTGGGGTAAGCATGGTGACTTGGACCCAGGCAGGGAGAACGCAGAGGCCAGAAAGGACAAGAAGGCCAAACTGAGGGAGTTAGAGGTGGAGAAGGGATGCCAAGCCAGAGAAGGAGAGAGAAAGAGGGAAGAGGAGGCACAAAGGGGCCAGGGCGGGGACAGGATGGGACAAGGGGGCCAGTCCAGGGCAAGGGAGAAAGGGACTTCAATGAGACTGGGGACACAGAGAGAAAGCTAGCTAGGCAGAGTAGAAAGGGGGTAGAGTAGAAAGGATGCCGGTGAGAGGGACGGGAAGAGATGACCAAGGGAGGACTTGGTGAGAGGACCAGGGAGAGGGGACAGGAGGAGGAGGATGCAGTTGGGGGAGGGGAGGGAGAGCCGCGGCAGGTGGGGGGGGGCTTACGTGGAGAGGCTGGGAGGGCCCAAGGAGGCGGGGTGGGGGACGGTGGTGCCAGCCCTGAAAAAGGGGAGGGAGGGAAGGACCGAAGCGAGCCGAGGAGCAGCTGGGCAAGTGGTCACCAGTCAATACTGCTCTCCCGCCACCACAGGCCACCACCACCTCCTCTTGCTGCTGCCACAGCCCCGATGCCCTGTGCAGACACTGCACATGGCATTATAGAGTTGGTGCCCAGCCCCCTGCCCCCTCTGTGAGGAGGGGGAGGGGGAGGGGAAGCCACTGGGTTGGGAAGGGTGGGAGAGGGGGAGGGAAATGATGGCACCGACCAGACACCAAGAAACCGGACCTGCAGCAGCTTTGTCTCCCATGCAGCTCTGAGCCACAGCAGCGGCTGCGACAGAGATGGGGGGGGACAGGGAAAGAGGGAGGGGGAGGCCCTTAAAGAGACAGCAGCTGCAGCGCAGGGGGCTGCCGGGGACAAGGGCTAGGGGAGGGATGGCTCTTCTCTTGGGAAAGAAGGTAGCCCTGGGTTCCTTCAGCTGGCAGGGGTACTGAGCCCCCTCTCCCATCAGTACTTTGAAAATGCCTGGCACTTCCTTCTGCCAGTGCTCATAAACATTGATGGGTGCCCCTCAGGGGCCTGCAGGGATCTCAGCTAAGGGGTGCCCACTCCAGCTGAGAAGATTCCCTGGGGAAGGCATCCTGAGTAGGTGGTTCCTCTTGCTTTCCCTGAAGGGAACACTGAAGGCATGGATGGGAACAAAACCATCTCACAGTGTCCTTCAGACCCAGAGGCACCCCCCCTTACCAGTCAGGAGTGGAAACTAACATGCACCAGGCACCTCCCATGCACTCCACCTCACTCTGCCTTGTGTCCTTGCCTCACTGCTGTGACAGCGCCGGGCATCTATGCTCGTCCACTTTCTAGAGGTCAGGAGATGGTCCTCAGGTATGAGCCAATATCCCCAGGATCAGAAAGTTAAGAAAGGATAGAAACATGGCTAAGAGGGAAGAAAGCTCACTATCAGACCCCTTGCCAGGACTGGCTTGATCACTAGTACTGGGGTAAAGGCGTAGTGGCTCATTGTGTGGTCCTGGCAGCATGGCACTCAGGAGGTGGAAGCAGAGGATCATACATGGAAGCCAGCTTGGGCTACAGAGGAAGTGCCAGCCTCGGGGAGAAGGGAAGGTGAGTGAATCTGAAGAAAGGTACTGACTTGAAAACCCGTGTGGTTCCATGGAAACTGGCCCCCTTCCTCGGGCTTCATGGCCTCCTTGATTCCCTTCTCCTATTGCCTTGGCTCCCTTTCCTCTGCCACCCCTCAGAACAGTCTTGCTTATGAGTGAGGAAGAGCCTGGGGTTGCTTGATCCAACCCCCTTATTTAATCCAAGGCTTTGACCAGGGTTGCGTAAGCCTAGGCCACAGCTGCTTCTCACTCTCACATGGTCTTCTTGGAGCCCTCACCTTTCCCAAACCCAACTGTCCTTCATACGTGTATAGCCTGACATCCTAACACTGTAGTTTGGGTTTCTGGCTGGCCATGAGATAAGCCTCAAAAAAAAAAATCTCCTGACAACTGACCTTTACAGCCCACAGCCTACTCCCTATGCTCCCTAGAGGAAGGGGCTGATTTGCTATTTTGTGCTGCCCTCTAGTGACAGTTTGTGGTGATGGCTGAGGGACGGCACAGACAGGCGTTGGAGTCAGTGTTGGAAACCACTGTAGACCTGGAGAGCTAAGAGAAAGCCCCCCACCCCCACCCTGAGTCTTAATACATTCTGTGCACAAAACAAGGAGATTTATATTGATGTGTCTTTGATCTTCTAGGGTTGGGGAAGAAGAAAACAAAGCTTAGAACTGAAAAAAACAGAACTTGCCAAGATAACATAGCTCTATGTGCATTAGTAAAGTGGGATTTCCTCCGGATGTTTGCTTCACCCCAAGAGGAACCAAAGACAGTGATGCCCAGGAGGCAGAGGCAGGCAGATTCCTGGGAGCCCCAGGGTAGCCAGGGCTACATAGGGAGATCTTGTCAGGAGAGAGATGGACCCACCCTAGCCTGAGCTACTAATATAGAGGGACTGACCTGTAATCCCAATACTTAGAAGGCTGAAGCAGGAGGCTCACCAAGAGTAACACAAAAGTAACAGAATAAACAACAAACCTGGAAAAAGTTAAAAGGTAGCCTGGGCTACAGGTGAGACCCTACCTCAAAACACACACACACACACACACACACACACACACACACACACACACACACGAAACAACCAACATACACAAAACAAAAATGAACAAAAGCGCAAAAGGCACTACATTGGGGTGATGACCTGGTATCAAAACAGGGGTGAGACAGGGGGCTTTGGGGTTTGTGCTTTTGCTTTGTTCTGTCCTCTAGGAATTTATACAGACACCTTGGTAAATTCTGCCACTGGGGACTGGAGACACAGCCCAGTGGTTGTCTAGCATTTCAGAGGCTCTGGGCTCCATACTCAGCAGTAAAAAGAAGAGAAGAAAAAAAAAACCCAGACATTGCTTTCTGCACACCTCCTGTCCTAGCTATGCCCTGGCATTGCTCATATATTAACAGCCTGAGCACCCCAACCATCCCACCAACATGTTTGCCCAGTACAGTGCTGCCAACAGAAGATAGTTTCTCCTAAAGTTGTAGTCTGAGTTGTCAGTTTAAGAGCAACTCATTTTGGTCCAGTGAGACAGCCCAGCAAGTAAAGGTGCTTGCTGCCAAGCCTGATGACTAAATTCAATCCCTGAGACCCACATGGAGGAAGGGGAGAACCAACTGCAAGTTGTCCTCTGACCTCCCATATGAGCCATGGCATGTGCATCCCCTCTGACTAAATGTAAACAACTCTTAAAAAAAAACACACCTATTAGCTGATTTCACATAATCGCTCAGTTGCTAGCACTTGGGAGACTGAGGCAGGAAAATCCCTGGTCTGAGTCTGGGTTGGACTACAAAGTAAAGCTACATCTCAAGGGGAAAATATGCAGTTGGGTGGTAGAGCACCTGCCTGGCTCACGCAGGCCCTGGCTTTGGCTCACATTCAGCTCTTGCTGGAGCCAGACCACTTCTGCTCCCTGTCCTGGGTGTCCTGTGAGTCCTAGCCCTGTACCTCCTCAGAGCCCATAGCCCTTAGACATGCATTCACATCACCCACATATGTCTCCGTGGAAAAAGAAATTGTCATTATTATGAAACCCATTTCCAAATGAGGGACCTGAACCTCAGAGAGGCAGTGACTTGCAAAAGATTCCATGAGCCCAGCCCATCCACATTAACCCTGCACCCTCCCCTGAGTCCACTCCATCAGCTCTTGAGGATGCTTCATCAGGTCCACCAGCTCTGTCCCCAGGAAAGATAGCCCACCTTCCCATCTTACTTTGATGCCACCAAAACAGCCTCTTGCCTCTCCATCTGCAAGTTGGTTTGGTTCTGCAGCCCCCAACAGAGGCCAGCAAAGCACAGTGGGAAGAAGGCGCACCCCAGCAGGAAGAGCAGAGCCATGCTGTCTGCAAGAGAGAAAATATGGCCTTGAAAACATACTCTTTGAGCACACCCCTCCCCCCAGCTACTGTCACTGAGAAGACACAATGGCTCATGAATCCCACTCTCGACATACCTCTAGTCTAATATCTTTTGGACCCTTAGTGTAGTTTTTGTTTTGTCTAAGACACGGTCTTGCCATGTAGGCCAGGCTGGCTTTAAGCTCCTGATCATCCTGTCTCAGCCAGCTAAGATCTGAGAGTGCAAATCTGTGTCACCACTCCTGGCCTTTATTGTACTTTATGTACATTTATCCAGGGCAACTGGACATATTGTGTTTGTTCTTTTGAGATAGGGTCTCATGTAGCTCAGCCTAGCTCTGGAATTGCTATGTAGCCCAAGTTGGTCTTGACCTCCTTGTACTCCATATCCACCTCCTCAATGCTGGGGTTAACATGTACATCATCACATCTTACTGCTTTAAGCCCAGTTCAGACTATTTCAGTTTTTCCTATAACCCTGGAGCTAGTGTGTACTCCCAGAACTTATCACATTTTAGCTTTCATGGTAGCACAGAGCAGCAATCCCAGAACTCTGGAGGTTGAGGAAGAAGAATCACAAGTTGGAGAGCATCATGGGCTTCAGAGCAAGACCCTGCCCCCCAGAAACAGAAACAGAGGGCTGGAAAGATGGCTCAGTGGTTAAGGACACTGGCTGCTGTTGCAGAGGACCTGGGTTTGATTCCCAGTACCTACATGGTGGCTCACAACCATCTGTAATGAGATTTGGTGCTGAACATTGTACACATAATAAATAAATAAATAAATAAATAAATAAATAAATAAATATTAAAAAAAAACAAATGGGCATTTTCCTAGCATGTGTGAGGGCCTGGGTTCAATCTTTTAGAGGGACACACACACACACACACACACACACACACACACACACCACACACACCACACACACACACACACACACCACACACACACACAGAGGGGGGGAAGTGGGAGGAAAAACTCCACAACCAAATTCCGTTTTTCCTTCACCCTAGTGATACACATGTTTCTCAGCTCTGCCCCGCCACAGCCTCTGCAGATTCACCCAGTTCTGTGTTGTCTCTCTCTCTCTCAGATGTGTCACAGGCCTCACCTCTCTGGGACAAAGGTGGGAAGGCAAGGGAGAGGCTGACGTTTCTCCTCAGCGACCAAGCTTGGAAAGAGGAAGGGAGGGGGTGTTCAAATTGTCAAAATACTTGAAATTTTAAAACATTAAAAGAAATTTTAAAAGATTATCCCATAAAAAATTTTTAAAAAAGGAAGCAGAAACCCTGCAGTACATGTCTTTATGTATTATTTTTGCCTGGAAAAGCCTCTCCTCCAATCCACTCCAAGGAGAGGAGGAGTCGGGGACCCCGGCCCAGGAGCATGGAGGGAGTCGTAGCCTGCCACCCTGCATCCTTTGAGTGGCTTTTAAGGGACCTTCCCACGATAGAAGGAAGGTGTCTAACTGCAAGGGCTCCTCAGAGGCAGTTGGTCAGGCAGGAATATCAGCCTCCCATTGGTGGACTGGTGTCGTTATACTGTCCTTCCATTGGCCAATCTCCTGACACAGCGCCCTATCATTTGTTTCTGTTCTCGAGGAAAGGTGTGAGGCGTTCTAGTGCCTTAGGTAGAACTGACCAATTAGAATTTGTTGATGATTTGATAGACAGTTACTTTTCAGGGGTGGAACTGACAAGAAAGCAAGAGCAGAGACAGGTCCAGGAAAGTCACTGGTTTGGAAGGCTGCAACACATGATAAAGTTGACAGTTTCAAGGTTGGGAGGGTCTGCATCTCAAAATCAGATGCTACTGGTAACCGGAGAAACTGTAGCATGGTGTGGAGGAGACGGGCGGTGGTGGCACATGCCTTTAATCCCAGCAATCAGGAGGCAGAGGCAGGCGGATCTCTATGAGTTCGAGACCAGCCTGATCTACAAGAGCTAGTTCTAGGACAGCCTCCAAAGCCACAGAGAAACCAAAACCAAACCAAAACAAAACAAACCAGGCAAACCGGAGGGCAGGGGTTGGGGGCGGTAGTAAAAGCATGAAGCATGGCTTCATCTTTATGATGGAATTGTGAGTGAAACCCACAAGAGCATTTAGCTTGGGGAAAGGCGTGAGTAGGAGATTCCAGAAAACCTTCTGAAGTGCAGGAATGCAGTATGAACACATGTGCGCATGATTAGATGAGTCTAGACGTTGTGTTGTTTGTTTCTGATATTTCAGGACATGGTCTCAAGATGCCCCTGCCTCTGCCTCTGCCTCCCAACTGCTGGGATTAAAGGTGAGCCACACCACACCCAGTGATTTGTTGGTTTCTATAATATTATTCAGATTAGAAGACATAAACTCCTAGAGGCACTGAAAGGGGTTTTTTCGGTTTGCTTGTTTCTGTCATTGTTTAGTCCTGGTGACTGAACCCGTAATAGGGTGGTTTAGTGCCCTAGGATAGCTGTTTTCTCCTGGACATGTAGCTTACCCTGAAATGTAAGGCCAGGAGCTGGGATGGGCCAGACCCAAGTTTCACCGGCACCTTCTAGACGCTTCTAGATTTCTTTCTTTCATTGTCACTGTCTTCTCGTCTTCAGCCAAATAGCCTATGACTGCACAGGCTTGCCTGAGATATGAAAGATGGGGACGCCACAGCTCACTACGGTTTCAGTGACCCACAGAAATGTGTTTCATGATGTAGCATTTTACCCACGCACTCTACCACCAAGTTACCCCCAACCCAGTTAACTTTCTCACACTTCTGCTGCCCCTACTGGGAATGTTTTCCTACATTCTCTGCCAAATACAGTTCATGGTTTTGCAACCTACCAGTGGGTAATGACCCACTTAGGAAAATCTGGGTTTATGGCAACCCTCAACTTTTTTTTTCAAAACTACATCCCTAAGGCACCTTTCATTATTTTCCCCTAATTGATGCATATAAGGAAAATAATTTTTTAAAAAGATTTACTTATCTAGCCAGGCGCACTCCTTTAATTCCAGCACGTGGGAGGTAGAGGCAGGCGGATATCTGTGAGTTCAAGACCACTTGGTCTACAGAGCAAGTTCCAGGACAGCCTCCAAAGCTACAGAAAAATCCTGTCTGGGAAAAAAATTACTTTCTTATTTAATGTATAACCTTTTAACTTTTACTGGGTGCTACACATAATCTAAATTCTTAAATATGTATCTACTGTCCTCACAATTCTCCAGAGAGATGCTCTCCACCCTCTGCACAGAAAAGCAGTGTGACAAGCTCCAGATTGTGTTTGTTCCTACTTGCAGTAAGTAGTTCCTGGAATAGCTAGGATTTGTTGTTTGTTTGGAGGGTTGTTTGTTTTTGTTTTGCTTTAAAAAGACAATTCCTACCGTGCGTTGGTGGCACACGTCTTTAATCCCAGCACTCGGGAGGCAGAGGCAGGTGGATCTCTGTGAGTTCAAGGTCAGCCTGGTCTCCAGAGCGAGTGCCAGGATAGGCTCCAAAGCTACACAGAGAAACCCTGTCTCAAAAAACAAAAACAAACAAACAAACAAAGACAATTCCTGCCTGAGGTCTCATAGAGGTCTGCCTACCTCAGCTTCCCAAGTGCTGGGATTAAAAGTGTGTGCTGCCACACCCACTGAGGAGTTGGGAGCAGGAAAAGGGACAGGTTGCCCAGGACCTGGGGAGAAGGAGAAGCCAGGATATCAACACACCCCACCTTTGCTTTGTTGTTGTCGTTTAAGATTCATTTGTGTGGGGCCTGGAGAAATGGTTCAATGGTTAAGAGCACTGGCTGCTCTTCCAGAGGACCTGGGTTCAATTCCCACATGGCAGCTCACAACTGTCTGTAACGCCAGTTCCAGGGGGTATGGCATCCTCACACAGACATGCAGGCAAAACACCAATGCACATGAAATAAAAATAAAAATAAATCAATTATTTAAAAAAGATTTCTCAGGCTGGAGAGATGGCTCAGAGGTTGAGAGCACTGATTGCTCTTCCAGAGGTCCTGAGTTCAATTCCCAGCAACCACATGGTGGCTCACAACCTTCCGTTATGAGATCTGGTGCCCTCTTCTGATGTGCAGATATACAGGGAAGCAGAGTGTTGTATACATAATAAATAAATAAAATATTTAAAAAATAAATCATTAAAAATGTAAAGGTATGTCTGAAAACCATCTAAAAAATTAAAAAAAAAAAAGATTTCTCAGGAGGCAGAGGCAGGAGAATCTCTGTAAGCTCTCAGTCTGCCTGGTCTACAAAGTGAGATCTAGGACAGCCAGAGCTATTACAGAAAAACTCTATCTCGGAAAAAAAATAGTGTGTGTGTGTGTGTGTGTGTGTGTGTGTGTTCTCGAGCAGGTACCCCTACGCAAATTTCTGTGCACCACATGAATGTGTGCATGTAGGAGCCATAGATGCTAGAATGGCACCAGATCCCTGGGAACTGCAGTTACAGGCAGTGCTCCGACACAACCCTCCATTTTCTTCTATGAGATGAGACAAAGTGGCAACTGTCTTCAACTGGCCTTGAACTTGCTATTTAGTAAATTCCAGATCTGCCTTATGTGTACCTGCAGCTGGAGTTTGAGCCTGGTAGTGTGAATTCCAGAGTACAATATTGTAACCGCCAAAAAGAAAGTTTTAACACTGTTGAAAATGGAATGACAGCTGAGTGGTGGTGGCACATGCCTTTAATCCCAGCACTCGGGAGGCAGAGGCAGGCCGATCTCTGTGAGTTCAAGGCCAGCCTGGTCTACAGAGTGAGTTCTGGGATAGGCTACAAAGCTACAAAGCAACCCTGTCTCAAAAAATCAAACAATAAAAAATAAAAAGTAAAGAAAATGGAACGATAGGGCTGGGGAGATGCCTCAGTGGTTAGAGCACTGGTTGTTCTTCCAGAGGACCTGGGTTCTATTCCTAACACACATGAGGTGGCAGTTTACAACTGTCTGTAACTCCAGTTCCAAGGATCCCATTCCCTCTTCTGGCCTCCAGGCACCAAGCAGTACATACACATGTGGGCAAAACACCCATACCATAAAAATTATAATAAAATAAACATATTCCAAAAATGAAATGCTAGGCTGGGTAGTAGTAGTGCATGACTTTAATCCCAGCACTTGGGAGGCAGAGGAAGGCAGATTTTTTACTTCAAGGCTAGCCTTGTCTACAGAGAGATTTCTGGGACATCCAGAGCTACACAAAGAATCCCTGTCTCAAAAAACAAAACAAAACAAAATAAACAACAACAAATAAGAATTGTAAGTGATGACTTGACTGTCCTAGCCTGAGTACATTGCTGCACTTTCTTTATTTTACTTATTTATTTATTTATTTATTTATTTATTTATTTATGTGTTTTGTTTTTTTGAGACAGGGTTTCTCTGTATTGCTTTGGAGCCTGTCCTGGAACTCTGTGGACCAGGTTGGTTTCAAACTCACAGAGATCTGCCTGTCTTTGCCTCTGGAGTACAGGGATTAAAGGTGTGTGCCAGCTTGATCTGCATAGTGAGTGCCAGGACAACCAGAGCTAAACAGAGAAACCCTGTCTCGAAAAACCAACAAAGACAGATAAGGGGCTGAATCTGGCAATAAAAGGGTGTTGCTCCAGGAGGTCAAAGAAAGACGTCGCTGTAAGATGAATTTTAGGCTCTCTGGCAGCAGGGAGGAACAGTTTCTGTGAATTGAACCCCGAACAGCAGTGCAAAGGTGTATTTATTGATTATTACACAAAAATTGTTTTTGGGTAAAGCAAGTTCCTCATACCAAATATCCTGATCTAATCTATACTTTTCCTGAAGGAAAACATCACACCTTTGCAACTTTAGTTCTTATTTTGTCTTGTTTGCTGTACCCAATAATACAAGATACTCCAGGCGTGCCATCATTTAGGGTTTTTTTTCCCTTTTTTTAAAAAACTTAAATTAGAAACCAGCTTGTTTTACATGTCAACCCTAGTTCCCTCTCCCTCCCCTCCTCCCCTGCCCCCCACCAACCCCTAATTCCATCCCCTTTCTGCTCCCCAGGGAGGCTGAGGCCTTCCATGGGGGATCTTCAAAGTCTGTCATCATTTGGAGCAGGGCCTAGAGCCTCCCCAGTGTGTCTAGGCTGAGAGAGTATCCCTCTATGTGGATTGGGCTCCCAAAGTCCATTCATGTACTAGGGATAAATACTGATCCACTACCGGAGGCCCCATAGATAAACCAGACCTCCCATCATATAGTCTTGTGAGCAAAGTCTGTTAAACTCCTTTTGAAAAACAACTCTATAGATAACAGAAAATAATCAGTTTTCTACAATGAATCTTTAAGTGCAAAGTACTTCTAGAATACAACTATTCATTCGGATGTTTACCCTAGATACAATGTAAACAACTGTTTCACTCTAACTTTTACCCTAGATACAATGATTCTACTAATTTTTCCTCTACAAACGGTGAACATCTTCCTGGCTCAGTGGGTGAAAGGCTTGCTGCTCAAGCTACTGTTTGATCTCCAGATCCCACACAAAGGTGAAAGGAGAGACTCAAACCCACAAAACAGTCCTCTGCCTTCCATAATGTGGCACGGGCACCTGCACACACACACACACACACACACACACACACACACACACACACACACACCACTTACACAGTAACAATAATGTTTCTTTAAAAAGGGGCCAAACAAGCAAAGTAATATATAGAAAAGGAAGGGAACTGAAAGGAAAATGTTATATCTGAACAGGCATGTGTGTCTTGGAGTGTGTGTGGGTGGGTGTGTGTGTGTGTGTGTGTGTGTGTGTGTGTGCTCCTGTTGAACTGGCATGACACCTAAAATAAACTTAAGATGGGGTGTCCTCCACCCACCGATGCAGTCCAAGTATTGTAGAAGCCTCTGGCCATGCCTGTGAAGGAAGGGAGCAGCCACCAGCCTGGGACTGCAAATAGAAAGATTCTAGCCACTGGACATAGCCTGTGAAGGGGCAGTGAGGGCGGTACTCTGTGAAGGTGACTTCTGTAACTGTCCTTCCCTACCTCAGCCTGGCTCACCAGGGAAGTCTCTCTTGTCAGCAGGTTCCTCTGGGGCTGAGGTGTACCATTTCCTCTTGCTTTGGGCTCCCTTGTCCAAAGGCTCCCAGGCTCATCCTCAGGACCTAGGTGGGTCGCAGATGGGAGAGTATGCAGGTGTGATATTCCGAGGCTGTAAATAAGTTACCACTGAGCAGCCTGTGGTGTCTGTTTCCCACCTAATACTCTGGCCCCATTCCAGGGCTTTCATTATTTAGTTCTTTTGTTTGTACCTGTCCTGAGTTCGTACAGTTCCAAGCAAGTCTGGTCCTCCCCTTTCTGTTTACACCGGAACAAGCTGAGCTGCACAACAGGTGATGAGTGGAGACAGACAACCATGGATCCACCAATCTGTTCTTCCATAGCTTGGATCTTGGCTAAGTTACAGAACCTTTCTGGACCTCTCTCATATTTCCTGGATCTGAATCTTAGTTTTGCCACTCCCTTGCCAGGAGTACCTGTGTGGCTCAATTCCCCTGAGCTTGGTATGCTTGTGTACAAATAGGGACACTGGCAGGAACTCTACAAAGGGCTTCTGGGAATGGTTAAAAAAGGCAGGCATAAAGTGCAGTTCCTATATGAGATCTCACTGTGGTGGTCATTAATGACTGCCCAATTATTTGTTTCCTTTTTTAAATAATTTATTTACTTGTATTTTATATACATTGGTGTTTTGCCCACATGTGTATCTGTGTGAGAATGTCAGATCCCCTAGAACAGGAGTTACAGACAGTTGTGAGCTGCCGTGTGGGTGCTGAGAATTGAGCCCAGGTCCTCTGGAAGAACAGCCCGTGCTCTTAACCCCTGAGCCATCTCTTCAGCTCCAGATTATTTGTTTTCTGTGGAATTTAAGATTAAAGTCAAGAACCTTCTACCATTGAGCCACCTTGCTCCTAGTCTGTAAGACAGGGCTTTACTATGTAGCCCAGACTATTATCAAACTAAGGATCCTCCTATCTTATCTCCCATGTTCTGGGACCACAGGTATGAGAGCCAAATAACTTGGTCCAGTGCAAGTACAGCTTCTTCATTCTCCCGTGGTAAGGTCCTAGACAAAGGCTTTTCATTTTTTTTTGTTTGCTTTGTTTTTTGAGACAGGGGTTCCCTGTGTAGCTTTGGCTGTCTTGGAACTCACACTGTAGACCAGGCTAACCTTGAACTCAGAGATTCACCTGCCTCTGCCTTCTCAGTGCTGGGAGCAAAGGCATGGACCACCACCATCTCCTTTCATTCTCATATTAGGGATACTGAGAAAACTTCTGTCTCTGTCTCTGTCTCTCATGTGTGTGTGTGAGCATGCATGTGTGTGTGATACACCCATGCTACAGTGTGTGTGTGTGTGTGTGTGTGTGTGTGTGTGTGTGTGTGTGTGTGTGATGTACCCATGATATAGCATATGTGTGTGGAGATCAGAGGAGTCAATTTCTTCCTCCCACCTTTACACGGATTTCAGGGGTTGAATTCAGTTCATCAGACATGTGTCTACCTGTTGAGCCATCTTGCCAGCCCAGGAGCCTTATCTTAATATCTAGAAGACAAATGTTGTCTGATAGCCAATAGAGGGGTTGAAATTATTAGATTAACAAGATACTTGCTTGACTCCCTTCTCAGGGTCACACCCAAGCCTGCCGAAGCTTCTTTCACCTGCTGGTCCCTCTGGATGTCTCATCTCTCAGCTAGCCTGTGATGATGGGGAACATGGTATCCTTTTCTCACTTGTCTGGATCAGTTCAACACTAGCCTATCTGACACCCCCAGCTTTGAACTTGAGGTAGAAGGAGCATGGCAGCTATTGGCTACAGTAAAGTCAGTGTCTCCCTACCTCCTACTGATGGTATAAGTGGGTAGAAGTGGGGCCTTGGCAAAGCGGCACATATATCATGCCTGCTATTGGCTTGTCTGGTGCACTGTCTGCCCCTCCTACACACTGGAGGAGCCAATGGTAGAAACAGAATGCCAACAGCAGTGAGTCTGGCCACTGCAGAGCATGGGTGTGCCTGGGGCCCTTGCCAAGGCTCACATCTCTCTATTGGAAGGGGCTGAGGATGGGTGGGGAAAGCTTGTATCATTAGAGGGCTTTCCTACAGTAGAGATACAAACTGGCCTCATCCTGGTCCTTGAGACTAAAAAAAAAAAAAAAAAAGGCAATCTGATACTGCTTCAAATCAACAATGCTGACATCAGGGAATAGCTGGGCACTTGTTCTCTGGGCTCAAAGTCATCCCTGAGAAGGCTAGAGGTGGCATAAGGAATGGCTGGGACCCTGTCAGTGTGATTGTCAATCCTGAAGGGGGATTCAGGACCCAGAGGCTATTGTATGACAAAACTTTTTCCTGGAGAAACACACACACGTATCTACTCTCCCCAGATAGTCAGCCCAGGAAAAACTAAAGTGCCCATACCACCAAAGTCCAACTTGGTGAAACATAAGTTTTATTGGGGTCATTTACAGGAACATGGGTGAGGAGTTACTTCCAGGAGCACAAATGACTCAAAGACAGCTGCATCACCAAAGGCCACCCCATGTTAGGTGACAGTTCACAAAAGCTGAGAACCTGGAGTACACTGCACAGTTTTCCAGTAGCTCAACAGGGTGGAGAGTGTCCTTCCCACGTGACTCAATTGGCCTAAACCTACTGGTCTCAGGGTCTTTTTTACAGCTTGTCTTGTCTAGAGGGACTTGGCTTACTCTGGCAGATAGAGGCCTAGTGAATCTGGTCAGACACAAGGACTTCCTGAAGCTATTTTGAATCGTTTACCTTCCTGTTTAAAGACCTTCCCTGCAGGACGGAATGCTTCAGTCTTGTTAAGTCTTGGAGGAAACTGTACACAATAGGGGACAGACCCTGACAATTTCTCTCTCTCTCTCTCTCTCTCTCTCTCTCTCTCTCTCTCTCTCTCTCTTTGGTTTTTCAAGACAAAGTTTCTCTGTGTAACATCCTTGGATGTCCTGGAACTTACTTTGTAGACCAGGTTGGCCTGAGCTCACAGAGATCTACCTGCATCTGCCTCTTGAGTCCTGGGATTAAAGGCGTGCACCACCTGACAATTTCTGTAGTTTACTTTTCTTTTCTTTTTCCCCTCAGAAAACAGAGTTTCTCGGGGCTGGAGATATGGCTCAGAGGTTAAAAGCACTGGCTGCTCTTCCAGAGGACCTCAGTTCAATTCCCAGCAACCACGTGGTGGCTCACAACCATCTGTAATGAGATCTGCCCTCTTCTGCCATGCAAGCACATATGCAGGCAGAACACAATATACACAATAAATAAATAAATCTTAAAATAAAAAGACAGAGTTTCTCAGTAGCTATGGAGCCAGTCCTGAAACTTGCTCTGTTGACCAAGCTGGCCTCGAACTTTCAGAGATCCACCTGCCTCTGCCTCCCGATTGCTAGAATTAAAGGCTTGCACTACCACTATTCAGCTGTAGGTTTCTTGTGGTATAAGAAAGTCCATGGGAGCCAGGCATAGTGGTGCTCACCTTTAATCCCAGCACTTAGTAGTTAGTCTGACCCAGGGGCCAGGCAGACATGGAGACATTCAGCACCCTTGGATGAGGCTGCAGAGTGCAGAGTGCAGAGCCCACAGCTTCTGACTGAAGTGTGCAGCAAGACCCTGAAAGGACAAGGCAGAGCACAGGCCTGAGGGAAGAGGAAGGAGTTCAAGAGAAAGAAAGGGAAGGGTGTTCTAGGTAGAGGGAACAGCATCTCCAAGGCCTCAGAGCCTAGACTCTGTGCATGGCTCAGCATCCTTTCAGTAGAGCTTACGTGGGGCACTGAAAGAATTGATCAGGCACAAAATCATATCTATTTATATACATATGTATGCCCTGTCCTCCAACAGAATGTTAGCAGGAGGGAAGGAAATTTGTTTTATTCTTGGAGCTCTGAAGGGAAGCCAGGGGATGCTGAATAGATGGTGTTGAGTCTGCTAAAGCTGTGTTTTATCCTGCAGTCAGTTGGTTTTGGCGGTTCAGCATACAATAGGAACAGGACCAGGTGTGAACATGGCACTCAGGAGGGTGAAGACTGCCCGTGAGGCCTGGCCAAACTATACTGCATAGTGTGAGTTTCAGGCCAGCCTGGGTTACAGTTTAAGATGTTGTCTTAGTACACAAAACATGAATGAAGGAAAGGAAAAAAAATGCAAAATGCTGGGATGTGGGGAGACTAAAGTCTTGGTGAAGCGAGATAGGCTGAAAAATACTGATGTTTTCATACAATTAACGAGGAGCCTGGCAGAGAAGAAAGGGTAGGCCTTGGGGATAAGGGACCTGGTGATTGGTATGTCACCGAACGAGCTTTTATCTTCAGTTGCCATTTAGTCAGAGCATCTTTCCGTGGGACCGGGGGAGTCTCGCTCCTGCTCTACAGTTAATCCTTCTTTTGCCCCTCTCCAGAAAATACAGTTTAAAAACACAGTATGTCTGAGACAGGCAGTTCCCCCTTTGCAGAAGAGGGAACGAATGGACCCAGCCTGCCTCCTCCGACGTCCAGCATCTGACGAGCATCCCTGCTGAGTCAGCGGTGGCGAGGATTCGTTATTTCCCTCTAGTTCCGGAGGGAAAGCCGGCACGGGGTGGCGATCACCTAGGGTAAGTGGTCGGAGAAGGCAGGGAGGGTACAGTGAGGCTGGAATAGAGAGTTTGGGTCTCTGCGGCCGCCGTAGTGGCAGCACTGCCGTCCCCATGGCAACGTCAAGAAGCAGCGCCAAGCTTCTGGGCGGTGTTGGCGCCTTGGCGGTTCGGACCAAAGGCAGCGCGGAAAACTGTAAACTGACGGTGGCCCTGAGGGTGTAGGTCTGTGGCCGCGTGGCCAGAGGGAGCTGGGACCTGGGGACCGCGGAGGGCGTGGCCCGATCCGAGGGGAGGCGCTGGATCCCGAGACCCCCGCCTGTCTAGCCGCCGTCCGTGGGCCTCAGGTTTCCCACGCAGGGAGAGAGGAGGTTGGGCCTAAGGGTACTCGGTTTTCGAGCCCAGAATCTTCTCTTTTCTGCAGCTCCTGGACGGACTAGTGTTACCCTGCCCCATGGACGTGAGTCCAGTGCTGTACTTGCCTTTGAGCTCTGAGTGGGGAGGGGGCTTTCAATCCAATAAAAACTCCTCTGGCTCTTGACAAGAGCTGTGAGACAGCGCCCGGGATGAACTTCCCGTGAGGTGGCACGTTTCGGGGATTCCAGCCAGACAGTGTGCTAGCAATCAGAGACAGCAAGCGATACAAACGGAGGCCTAGGGGCCAGAGAGAGGAACTGCTTTGACCTCATAGTGATTGCAGGGTACGGGGTGGGGGAAGGAGTAGCCAGGGCCGGGGTGGGGAGCTTTGTCTCTGAAATAAGCGGGTCGAGATGCCCGAGCATCTGATGTGGAAAGAAAGCAAGTTGGTAGAGGGGCCAGCGATGAGGGCTGAGGGGCGGAAGGTTGTCATATACTGGAGTTAGATACAAAAATCTGTGCTGAGAAGTATTCTTCAAGGACAGCAGTATTTCACAGATGAGTCTAAATTGACAGCAGGTAACTTGGTAGTGACATGAGGATGGCAGGCCCGTATTGACCTCTTACCTAGCTTGCCCCTCCTGGCATCCTGTACAGCTCTTGCCCCACCTTCCGCCTACCCCTCTTCCTCTGTGCTTGTCCAGGCCTCCTCTGGCCCATGGAATCCAGCCCCAGCTTCCATCAGCAGCCCTCCCTTGCTGCTCCCCATCCCGGCTATCGTCTTCATCGCTGTGGGCGTGTATTTGCTGCTGCTGGGCCTAGTGCTGCTGACCAGGCACTGCCTGCTGGTGAGGAGCCCCGAGGGGAAGAAAGTAGGCCTTGGGGACGGAAACTGGTGATTAGTATGTCCTCTCACTTATGAGCTTTTATCTTGGGACACTGTTGCCATTCGTGTCTGAGTCATAGGCCATTCTTGGGACCAGGGGAGTCTTGCTCCTTGTCTCCAGTTAATCCTCCCCTTACCCCTCTCCAGAAAGTGAAGAGGAGAGTTGTCTGCCCCTCCCTACTTTCTGGTTCAGACCCTGAGTCTTGTCATCCCCTAGGCTCAGGGCTGCTGCACAGACTGCAGCTCCCCTTGCAGGAAACAAACTACCTCAGAGACCCAAGACTGCTGCTGGAGCTGCGCAGAAGCCTGTGACTTCCCTCTGCCCAGTCCAGCCCACTACCTGGATGCCTGCTGCCCTCATCCCAGCGAAGCTGTGAGTTCCATTCCTAACCCATACAGCTCCTTCTGGTCTGCATATGGCCTGGGCCTTTGTTTTCTCTGTTCAGCACATTTATCACCGAGCACTAGTCATAGGCAGACCTTAGGCCAGGCACTGAGTCATAGGCAGACATCTAAAAGCAACAGAGCAACATATCAGATTGTTTCTGGTGATGAATGGTACTTGAAAGAAAAGAAAATAGAGTGACAGCTGGAGAATGATTATTTGTGTGACATGCCCAGTATATAATTGTGACTTTTTTTTTCTTTCCCTTTTTGGAGACAGGGTTTCTCTGTGGCTTTGGTCCTGAAACTTGATACATAGACCAGGCTGGCCTTGAACTCACAGAGATCCACCTGCCTCTCCTTGCCACCACACCCAGACTCTCTTTTTTGGGGGGCGGGGCGCTTCGAGACAGGGTTTCTCTGTGGCTTTGGAGGCTGTCCTGGAAATAGCTCTTGTAGACCAGGCTGGTCTCGAACTCACAGAGATCCGCCTGCCTCTGCCTCCCGAGTGCTGGGATTAAAGGCGTGCGCCACCACCGCCCAGTCACACACCCAGCCTCCTAATCAGGTCTTCTGAACAAGGTAGCTAAAGAAAACAGGGATGAAGTGAAGTGCTTGCCTAGTGTGGACTAGGGCCTAACTTTGATCTTAACATAACGCCCCGTTCCCTTCATGAGCGTATATTCCAGAGAACAGTATTGTTGTAGCCTCCATACTGTGTTCACCAGCAACTCTGAGAGATGAGGATTTATTTAAATTTAACATTACTTAATTTTTTAAAAATTGTCTTGCATACGAGATGGGCCTTAGATTCCCAGTTGGTCCTCTTCCTTCTGTCTCCCAAGTGTAAGACTTCAGGTATGTAACCACAATATAACTGGCTTAACTATAATCTCTTTTCACTTTTGTCTGTTTCCTTTTTGTTAGTTTAAATTTGTGAGAGGATTCTGTATCCAATGGCCTTTGCAAAGAAAGATGCTTTGGACTTTGGCATGAACCCTGCCACTGTTTCCATGGGTCTGAGTTATCTTTCCCCAGGTTACTCTGGCATTTCAGTTTGCCTCTAGGAGTCAGTGTGTTGTTATTGCTTTATACACATAAGAACATCTCTTGCCCAAGTAGAATTAAATTTCATCTCAGCCATAACCACCTTCAGTTTTAAGAAGAGCCACGTTCTCTCTTTGGTTCTGGAGATTTCGCTTCTAGCCAGCAAAAAAGGCCTTGGACCACAGCCTTCCAAACACATTTGCCTTTTAGAGGTCCAGTTCCCAGCAGGACTCCATAGGTGCCAAGATGATGGGAAGCTTACTTTTATTTTTAAATTAAATCATATTAATTATTAAGCAAGCTGGATTTTTGCTGGTTTGGTTGTCGTTTTGTTTTGCTCTGCTTTTTTTGAGATAGGGTCTCATTAAGTAGCCCTGGCTGGCCTGGAACTTGCTGTGTAAACTAGGCTGGCCTCAAACTCACAAAGATCCTCCTCCTCTGCCTCCCTAGTGCTGGGATTACAGGTGGGTTTTTTGTAATAAAAATGTATATGTAGAAAGGCAAAGTGGTAGAGCCCTCTGTTAGAGTCATAAGAAACAAGGGAAACAGGGAGCAGAGATAGGAAGGACAGGCATTTTCCAGATCAACTCCGTAGAGTTGTCTTGTTTGTGTGTTACCCTCATGCCTGACTGTTACTACCGTGTGTTACTGCCTCCCCACCACATAGTCTGCCTCTTCATGACCATTTCAACTGGACTTCATACAATGGCCCTGTGCCCATGCCTGAGCATTGGAGCTGTACATGCATTATTCTCCTTCTCTTGCAGAGGAGTAAGAAGGCTTAGGCATGGTTGTGGCTTCCCCAGTGTTACACGGAAAAACCTTAGCCAGAAAATTGCTCTGAAGTTTAGGCTCTAATAGAGCCCTCAAGGGAAAAGCTAATCCACAGAAGACAAGTTTTACATTTGTGGGTTTGAAAATGTTCGGTGTGATCAACCACCTTCTTGGACAGGGACTATTTTGGGTTCAGAGATTTAGACAACAGAGTTCCTGTCCTTGAGTGATGACCTTCCTTAGCAGGGGGTAGCAGACTGAGCCTAAGCAAATTCATAACTTGGATTGACTGCACTTGCTACAAATCCCTGTCAGATGTTTTGAGTTTCAAAATAAGAGAGTTGGAGATGTAGCTGAGTTGGTAGAGTGTTTTTGTCTAGTATATAGGAGACACTGGGCTGATTCCCGGCAGCACACAAACTAGGTCCTGATGCCTTCTTCTGGTCCACAGGCGACAGGCATGCATGTGGTGCACAAACACTCGTACACATGAAATAAAAAAAATCTCGCCGGGTGTTGGTGGCGCACGCCTTTAATCCCAGCACTCAGGAGGCAGAGGCAGGCGGATCTCTGTGAGTTCGAGGCCAGCCTGGTCTCCAGAGCAAGTGCCAGGATAGGCTCCAAAGCTACACAGAGAAACCCTGTCTTGAAAAACCAATAAAATAAAATAAAATAAAATAAAATCTCAAAAAAAAAAAATCAGAAGCTCAAGGTAAAGCTACATAGGAAGTTCAAGGCCAGTATGGGCAAGCCACCCTATCTCAAAAAATAAGTATGAAGGCTGGAGAGATGGCCCAGAAGTTAAGAGCACTGGCTGCCCTTCCAAAGGACCTGGGTTTGATTCCCAGCACCCACATTCAGACTCAGAACTGTTCGTATCACCAGGTCCACAGGCTCTGAGGCCCTCTTCTGTTCTCCACAGTCATGCAAGTGGTGCTTAGACATCCATGCATACATGTAAGATAAATCTAAAATAAAGAAATTTGAATCTTCGTTGAAAAATAATTATAATAAATAGGGTCTGGCATGGTGGTATATACCTTTAATCCTAGCCTCAGGCGGCAGAGGCAAGTGCCAATTCAAGTCAGTCTGGTCTGCAGAGCAAGTTCCAGGGCAGCTATGGCTTCGTAGTGAGAGGGTAAGCAGCTGTCTTCTTTCAAATAGTCTGCTTCTGGGTCCCCAGACTGACAGGAGGTGGGCTCCCTGGTGGGATGGGGAAAAGGAGACCCTAGGTTCTAAGAGTGCCTATCTTAAGGAGTTACAGGCTGATTCACGGTCCTCACACTCTGTCTCCTTCCTTATCTGTCCACATGTCAGGGATCCAACTTCAGGAAAAGGGTTGAGCTGAGGTTGACTGGGAGAACACATGGTTTCCCACCCATTGATCCACGGCTTCAGAATCTTGTAGATCTGTGAGAAGACTGAGTCTCCCACCTGCTGTTCCAGGGCTTCAGAAGCTCATGGATCTGATCCTGTCCAGTTTATGCTAGATCAAGGAAGAGATGCAGAGTGACCCAGGGCAGGGCAAGCTTGTCCTGTCCTTGATCTGCCTTTCCTTAGGGTACACTGAAATGCCTCTGTTCTCCAGGTTCCCTATAGTGACAATGACAGCCAGAAAGGTTACAGAGCTTGTCTGTTTGGCCAGTGTAAACACTGACGCTCACAGCACACAGAGGATTGAGGGACTCATTCGCCTTGGGTCAGACAGATGTACCAGCCAGACCACAAACCCAAGGTTTTCTTCCTCTCTGTAGGAGAAACCTGCTCACTGAACTGCATTGTTAGGACAATGGAGCGCCTTCATTTCTTCCCTACCTCATGTGTACAGTACACACAGAGCCACCATGTGAGGCTTTGTGCTGACCCTGGAGGCTCAGCAAAAATAAGCCAGACAAGAGTCCTGTGTTCCCAGGGCTTACATCGTGGGGAAGGGCACAGATAAATGCATTCTAGGAGTAGAAGGGGGTGACATGCAGCAGGGTGATCAGAAACAAGTGGGAGCCGTGCATGTCAGGCTCCAAGGCCTCTCACCAGCAGATCTGGGTGGGATTATAGTTTGTGCTTTTTAACAAGCTCTTGTAATTCTGGTGTATATTAGAATTAAGAACTACCGTTAAGGCTGGGCGTGGGTGGCGCATGCCTTTAGTCCCAGCATTCGGGAGGCAGAGGCAGGCAGACCTCTGTGAGTTCGAGACCAGTCTGGTCTACAAGAGATAGTTCCAGGACAACCTCCAAAGCCACAGAGAAACCCTGTCTCGAAAAAAAAAAATAATAACTTCCGTTAAATCTGGCCATAGTAGCACACGCCTTTGATCCCAGTACTCGGGAGGGTGAAGCAGATGGATCTCTTCGAGTTTGAGGCCAGTCTGTGCTGCATAGTGAGTTCCAGGCAAGCCAGGGCTACATACGGAATGGGGAAAAACAAACCGCAGGGGGAATTCAGAACCATGATGACAAGTGTAGCTCTCTTCACCGAGCCCTCACTAGGGACCTCATTTCTGTGCTGTGTCCATTTCAGAGATGAGGAAACTGAGGCTCAGAACATGATTTAGCCAGGCAGAATTCACACCTGGGTCTTAACTGCTGTAGGGCTTGAGCACTAACTAGCCATTAAAAATGTCTGGCTCTCCCAAAGTCCCAAGTTAAACCCCACCCAAGAACACAGGGGTTGACAGCCTGCAGAGTCCTTGTCTGATGCACTTAAACAGCAGAGTTCTTCCAGAAATCTTTGCTTGTGGAGTCAAGAAATCCATTAGCCAGTTATTAATGGTTGGACTAAATCCTTCCATGAACACAGCCTAGATGCTTTTAATGCCCTCTTTTCTGAGGTAAGGGCAGTGAAGTGTTCTGGCCAGTGGCTCTGCATGATGGTGTGGTCCTCTCCAAACCCACAGACCCTACTTCATCCCTAGAGATGCCCAAACCACTCTTCACACAAAGAAACCACTTCTCTCTCCCTTCCACCATTACAGCCTTCGCCCCTTGTTGGCAGCAACACAGCCCAGTTTAGACCCCTTTCCCTGTAGCTGGCTGGTCTCCTCCCCTTGCTGGAGCCTCTGCTGACAGTTGATCTCTCTGGTCATCTGACACCGTACCCCGAAACCTCAGCTGTTGAAAAGGTCATTTCCCTATTCCTGGCTTGGCCCAGTTTCTGATGGAACTGTGCAACTGTGGCTGTCACTAGTTTTGCTCGTGGCCTCAAGGAGCCGGGCTTCTGTCACACAGCCACTCTGGGTGTGTCCACTCCAGTGCCTTGGCCTGCCTCCCATCCATGCCTGGGGCAGTTGCAGATCATCCCTGTCCCAGGCTAAAGGAGCTGTGGGTTGGAGTGTTGAATGTCCCTTCCTATCTCTCAGGACATTGTGTCCATGACACAGACATCTTTCTGCCTTTGCCTAAAGAGGGCAAAGTGATCTGCTTAGCTTAATTCATACAACCAGCATTTAGCTGTGTCTCAAACACCTGCTGAGCCTGAGCCCTTACACTAAGTAGAGAACACGAAACCAACTGTCCTTGTCGTTGAAGCCTTAGAATGAAGCCAGCATTCCTGGCCTTAGAAGAGTAGGCACAGGGGACTCCCAGGCCTGGGGAAACCAACTCTAATTCAAGTCAGTTTCACTCTGGTTATATTCTTTTGGGCAAATCACCATGAGCTTCCATTTCATTTTTGTGAAACCACCCTCCCCCCCATTCCCCAATCAGGGTAGTTCAACAGTAGAGTGCTTGCCTAGAGTTCATGAGGTCCTAAGTTCCCAGCACTTGAGGGAAAAAAAAAAGCCTTTTGTTTTGTTTTTGTTTTATTGTTTTGTTTTTTGAGACAGGGTTTCTTTGTGTAGCTTTGGAGCCTATCTTGGCACTCATTCTGTACACCAGGCTGGCTTTGAACTCACATAGATCCACTTGCCTCTGCCTCCCAAGTGCTGGGATTAAAGGAGAGTGTCACCACCGCCTGGCTGCCTTTTCTTTTCTTTTGATTTATTTAATCTATGAGTGTTTTGCCTGAGGAAAACCATATACCATGTGTGTGCTTGAAAAAGTCAGAAGAAGGTGTCCGATCCCCGGGAACTTGGGATCTGGAGTTACAATGGTTTTAAGCCACTATGTAGGTGCTGGGAACTGAACTCAGGTCCTCCGGAAGAGCAAAAATTGCTCTTAACTGCTGAGACATCACTTCAGCCCTTGTTTTTTTTTATTTTTTTATTTTTTTTATTTTGTTTGTTTGTCTTGCTTTGTCGTTTAGAGACAAGGTTTCAGTAACTCAGGCTGACTTGAACTTCTTATCCTCCTGCCTTCTTTTCCCCCGAGTACTGGGATTACAGGATCGATCTATGCCAATGGTTCGCATTCTGTGGGTTGAGATACCTTTGTAGTTGAACAGGGGTTGCCTAAGACCATCAGAAAACACACTCATAATGGTAAAATTAGTTATGAAGTAGCAACAAAAATAATTTTATAGTTGGGGCTCAGTGCAACATGAGGAGCTGTATTAAATGATGGAGGCATTGGGAAGGGTGAGACTCACTGCTGGTGTGTAGCCCTGGCTGTCCTGGAACTTAGTATGTAGGTCAGGTTAGCCTCAAACTCACAGAGATCTACCTGCTTTAGCACTAGGAATTGAGTGAATTCTATTATAGTCAGGCCACACAGTGAAACCCCATCTCAAAACAACAGAAACCCCAAGTACTTGGTAGGTTAAAGTAAGAGGATTGTCATGATTTTGAGGTCAGCCTTGGTTTCATTGTTCCAGATTAGCCTGAGCTATACAGTGAGAACCTGTCTCACAAAGAAAGGAAGGAAAACATCTTTTTTCATTTTGCTTTTTTGAGACAGGGTTTCTCTGTGTAACAGCTCTGGCTATCTTGGCACTCACTCTGTAGACCAGGCTGGCCTTGAACTCAGAGATCTGCCTGCCTCTGCCTCCCGAGTGCTGGGACTAAAGGCATGCACTGTCACCACCTGGTTTAAGGAAGACCTCTTGCAGTTTGGTTTGATGTCAGCAAAGAAGTCCAAACCCAGAAGTTATCTTCATGAGGATGGGATGTGTTTCTTTCTATGTCTTGACTTCCTCAGAGAGGAGAGCAGAACTGTTTTGGAGCTGGACACTGACACCCACATTCTAGCCAGACCTAAAGCTAGTTCTTCACTGGTTCACTCTTCTCACCCACAGAGCCCCTGAGTGCTGGAGCTTGGAGGCTACCGATGTAGGGCTAGAGTACTTATCACTGCTGAATCCTCAACATGGAGAATTGCTTTGTTTCCAGGCATGGTGGATGGTACCCTCTTTTCCACTCGACAGAGGGACCTCCTAAGCCCCTTGTTCCCTTCTCCAAATGGAAGGAAGCAGACCCAAGTCCTGGCACTGCTTCAGGCACCCTTCTTTTCTCCCTCAGGGTTGGGACCCTCGATGCCCTCGATGCTGCCCATTGTGTGACTGTGCCTGTGCCTGCCAACTTCCCGACTGCCAGAGCCTCAACTGCCTCTGTTTCGAGATCAAGCTCAGATGAAGCATGGGGACAGGGGGCTTGTTCTTTGGGGAGTGGCCAGCCCCTAGGGCCCCCTCTGTAATGGCCCTCAGGACAATACCACCAGGCCACTGGAACTACAGCTGGCAGGTCCAGCCTAAATACCTGGGAGTCTTGAATGGAGGGCCTGGTTCCCTGCAGGGCAGGATTCTGAGAGCCCTTGGACAGCTGAATTTCAGCTCCTTTGGAGGGCCTGAAAGAAAAGGGGCTGGTGTTCTGGCCAGTGCCCCTACCCCTCGCCCCCTCCCTCTACTATATATGTGAAGGTGAGGATGCAGGTCATTGCTCACCCAGGCAACAGTATGGGAAGGCTCTGCTAACCTGGAATATCAAAATATAGGGACAGCCAGCTTCACCATGCCTGTAGACTCCCGGTTATTTTACGAGGTGAGTATCCTGCCTGTATTTGCTCTCCTTAAAAAACAAAACAAACAAACAAACAAAAAAAACGTACAGCCACTAGCAAGCCCAGAGGGGAGGAGTCAGCATCCAGGGACACCCCACCAATCTTCCCTTCTTGCTCTGCCTTATAGATCCCAGACCCGAGAGTGATTTCTCTTGACCACTGTATTTTCAAGGAAGAGGTTCCTCTAAAGACCGGTGAGTGGCCCAGGGGCACCTCCTCCTCTCCAGGCAAACCAAAGCTTCTTCTTTCTTCCCGACTCAGGGGCCCCACGCTGGCATGAATGTCAGGAGCCTCAGGTTTCCCTAAATATAGGTCCCTACCGCGGGATTCGTGGTGGGGAAAGGGCAGGGGTTACGGAGAAGGAACACTCGTGCTGGAGTGTGTAGGGGCGGGGTGGTGGATAGGCGCTGCCTTATAACCCAGCCCAGAGCCGCCGGGCTCACTCGCAGCTGACCAGGCTCTGCCGACTTCTTTCACAGCATTACAGGTGGGCCGCTAGCCAGATTCCAGGAGAGGGATGGGGGGCTGCAGATTGAGGCCTGAGGAAAGTGGGTCCTCTTGAGTGTTAGTGGGTGGCAGAGAGCTTGGAGACGGATTTTATTTTTGAGAAGAAAATCAGGTTCGGGGAAGAGTTTGGCTTGATCCAGCCCCTGTCGATCATTTCCTCAAAGATGGTGTTTAGTTGCAGCGGGTGGTGACTCCCGCCAATCTGCTAGTCTAGCCCGGACAGGCTAGGCCACTCTTCGGTGATGTGACTGGCGTGCTGGTACGAGGAGGCTTTGCTTGCGTACCCTGTTAACTTCGTCGCCCTCTCCCGCTCCTTGTGGGTGGTCGGGCCAGGGAGGGATCGGCTGCGTCTTTAGCCATGCGCTCTGAACGAGGCGAGCAGGCGCAGAACCTCTGGGTTCTTTGCAATGACGTCAGGCTGCCACTGCGCAGGCCGGAAGCATGGGGGTCTTAGGAGGGGAGGCCAGCCATCATTTCAGCCTGACACCCCCACCCCCTCGCCAGCCCACATTCCGGCTGAGTCACGATGCTCGCGCGCTAGCCAGGCAGGAGCTGGGGGAGGGGGAGCTCCGGTGACCCGCGGGATGTGGCTCGAGTCACGTCCTAGCGGAGCGGAGGAGGGATCGGGTTCTGGCCGCTAGTCTCCTCCCCAGCGCCGCCTCCTATCGTAGCATCTTGGGGAGGTGCCGCACACAGTGCCCGCCTGTAATTGGACGCTTAGTGTCCCAGCAAGGAAAAAACCTGCAGAGGGCGGAGCTGCGCCTTTAAATGCCCGGCGCCCCGCCTCTCGCCCCCCCCAGTAGAATAGGCTGCGTTCTTTTGGAACGCGCCGCAGAACCGGGTTCTGGTGACTCTAGCTGCGTTCGCTCCTCTGTCCTTTTGCCTACCCACCGCCGTATCCGGCCGACTCACCCCTCCTGTGCCAGGTAAACGCCATATGACACGTGCGCGGGGAAGGGACCTTGGGGTAGGATTTTGGGCCGGTGGCGGGCCGGGCGGCATTGCGGAGCCTCCATCCCCACGGCTCCTTGTTTTTCCCTTCTCTACCCCCACGCTCGCTCCCAGCCCTGGTTCTCCAGCCCGCGCCCTTGCTGTATGCTGCGCCACGCAGCAGCTCCAAGCGCTGAGTCATGGCGGTGGAGGAAGCAAGATGAGGTGGAAAACCAGACCTCCTCTTGTATTTTTATTTTATTTGCAAGGACTACCCCCTTTGCAAGCATTAGGGGCCCATTGCCTATTAAGGGATCCCAAGAAGCGATGGGTGTGGGAGGGCCAGTTCGTACATTGCCTCAGGGTTCCTCGATGGGGTGAGGGAGTTTGCTTCCTTTCGGGGGAGCCCCTGGGGAGGAGGGGAAACTCCTCAGCTGCCACGCTCTGTGGCCCATTAACACTTCACTATCTTTCCTTATCTTGTGACCTTGATTCTGCCTGGAGTTGCTGCAGACGGGAGCACTTTTCAGGGAAGGGCTGGGGCACGTGCCTCTCATACCCATTCCCGTTTGAGCAATGTAGAGGGGAAGCTTCCCTTCTACCTGGGCTCCACACCCCTTTCTCTCTTTCTGATTGCCCAGTATTTTTCCTAATATCCTTTTCCTAACACTCTTTGCCCCCCCCCCCCGCCCTCACTCAGGAGAGACGCCTGACCTTGGGGGTGTCCTTGAAGCCTGGGCCAGCCCTGCGTAGATTACAAGGGATGCCCCACCTCAGTCAGAAAATCTGGGTTCTATCTCAGCTTTCGCCTTTGGGTTGCTGTGTGACTTCAAGCACAGATCATTTCTTTCTTGGGCTCTTACAGATGAGGGTATTGGGCCCTCTGCCCTATTCCTGATCCTTATATTCTAAAATACTCCCGGTTCAATTTTGTTTCTAGGCAAGGTGACGCATGGCAACGCGCAGGCAAGATGGGTCCACCTTCAACATGACCCGCCTGTCCCTGGCTCTGGCCTTTTCCTTTCCCCCAGTTGCCAATGAGCAACTCCACCCTCAGCTGGGCAACACCCAGCAACAGACAGAGTTAGGAAAGGTACAGGAAGAGGCAGGTCTAGTATAGGGAAGTTGGGTATAGGGGAGAGCTCTGGGACAGGAAGTATCCCTGAACCCTCAGGGAGTGGGGCAGGGGAGATGGGGCTACTGCCGTGGCCTCCAGGGGAGGAGTCCTGTTTTATCTGGGGAGACTATTGGATGGCCCAACTAATTGTCCCTGTCTGCCTCCTTCACTCAGGAACGTGCTGTCACCGGCGCCATGCCCTACCCATACCCAGCACTGACCCCGGAGCAGAAGAAGGAGCTGTCTGACATCGCTCATCGAATTGTGGCCCCGGGAAAGGGCATCCTGGCTGCAGATGAGTCCACTGGTGCGGTACAGGCAGGAGAAAGGGGGAGGAGGGCCCGGGGTTGGAGGTGGCAGGCTGATCCCCTTATCCTCCCACATGACCCTCCCTTCAGGAAGCATTGCCAAGCGCCTGCAATCCATTGGCACTGAGAACACCGAAGAGAACAGGCGTTTCTACCGCCAGCTGCTGCTGACTGCTGATGACCGTGTGAATCCCTGCATTGGGGGGGTGATCCTTTTCCATGAAACACTGTACCAGAAGGCCGATGATGGACGTCCCTTCCCCCAAGTTATCAAGTCCAAGGGCGGTGTTGTGGGCATTAAGGTAAGGGCCCTAGGGGAGGTGTAAGATTAGATTAGAGATGGATCTGGGGAGATGGATTAATAGGGCAGGGATGGAATGCTGGGTTAGCAGGTCTAGAGACTTAAGGTATGGTCTGCCTGAGACTTAAGGGGATGCACTCAGCACCCAAGCACTGTGCATGCTAGGCAAGTGCTCAATTGCTGGACTCACAACCCCCTATGATTGTAAGGTGTTTCCTCATTTACAGCTGATAAATTAGTCCAAAGCAGTGAAATGGGGGGCAGTGGTGGTGCACACCTTTAATCCCAGCACTTGGGAAGTTGAGGCAGGCAGACATCTGTGAATTCGAGACCAGCCTGGTCTACAAGAGCTAGTTCCAGGACAGCCTCCAGAGACACAGAAACCCTGTCTTGAAACCACCCCTCCCCCCAAACAAACAAAAAAAAAGAGTGAAATGGTTTGCTTAGTGAGAGGTAGTGCCAGTTCCTCTAATTAATATTCCTTTCAAATACTGTGTGTATCTTTCCTCATGGGACTCAGTAAAATATGAGAGGCTGCAGTGAGGGTTGAAGTTGACCTGGGTAGAGGAAAGGGTGGTAGAACTAAATTGTTGCCCTGTACCCTGCCAGGTAGATAAAGGCGTGGTGCCTCTGGCAGGAACCAATGGTGAGACCACCACTCAAGGTGAGAATGGTTTGCCTCCTTCCCTTCCCCACGAGCTCAGCAGAGCTCTAGCATGAGGAGAATCTCAAACCTGCCCCTCTTTACTCTGTCCCTCTTCAGGACTGGATGGGCTGTCTGAACGATGTGCCCAGTACAAGAAGGATGGAGCTGACTTTGCCAAGTGGCGTTGTGTGCTAAAGATTGGGGAACATACTCCCTCAGCCCTTGCCATCATGGAAAATGCCAATGTTCTGGCCCGTTATGCCAGCATCTGCCAGCAGGTGGGACTGAACTACATGGGCTAGCTTTCTGTCCATCTGCCAGGATATCTACCTCCTCCAGAGCAACTGTTAATAGATACCTACCAAGCATCAGGCTTGCTGGTGGAGGCCACTCTGCAAAGCAGTGATGGGAATTGGCATGAAGGGGGAATTGTTTGTCCCCTGTAATCTGCTGAGGCCTTTGAAGCCTTGATTCACTATCCTCAAGATAAGATCTTGGCTAATGATGGTGGAGAGCTGTAGGTGGGGTTCCCAGTCAGGAGTCCTCACACTACCCTTTACCTCCCCACAGAATGGCATTGTACCCATTGTGGAGCCCGAAATCCTCCCTGATGGGGACCATGACTTAAAGCGCTGTCAGTATGTAACTGAGAAGGTAGGTTGCCTGTCTTTCTAGCCAGGGTAATGTGGTGGGCAGGGTTCCACTCAGGTGGTCCTTGTCCTTCATCTCACCTTGCCCTGTTCCAGGTACTGGCTGCTGTCTACAAGGCTCTGAGTGACCACCATGTCTATCTGGAAGGCACACTGTTGAAGCCCAACATGGTCACCCCAGGCCATGCCTGTACCCAGAAATTTTCCAATGAGGAGATTGCCATGGCAACTGTCACAGCACTTCGTCGCACAGTGCCCCCTGCTGTTACTGGTGAGGCCCACTCCCTTGGCTTGCTGGAGTGGATACACCATCACTTTGGCCTCTCCGGGTAGCTTTTGGCGGCTACTCCCTGCATCTATCTCTTAACGAAGGCCACCTCTTTCCTTCTGCCCTTGTTCTCTAGGGGTCACTTTCCTGTCTGGAGGGCAGAGTGAGGAAGAGGCATCCATCAACCTCAATGCTATCAACAAGTGCCCACTGCTGAAGCCATGGGCCTTGACTTTCTCTTATGGCCGAGCCCTGCAGGCCTCTGCTCTGAAGGCCTGGGGTGGGAAGAAGGAGAATCTGAAGGCTGCCCAGGAGGAGTACATCAAGCGAGCCCTGGTAAAGCATCATGAAAGGGGGGGTGTGAGCAAGTGGAGGGGACTTGGCTCTCACCTGATTTCTCTCTTCCCTTTTAGGCCAACAGCCTCGCTTGTCAAGGAAAGTATACCCCAAGTGGTCAGTCTGGAGCTGCAGCCAGTGAATCTCTCTTCATCTCTAATCATGCCTACTAACCAGAGGTGATCTAAGGCTGGCTGCCCCATCAACACTCCAGGCCCCTGCCTACCCACTTGTGTTCAAGAGGGGGCCTTCAGGCTCTTTCCCATCACTCTTGCCCTCGTGACTGGTGTGTGGTGTTGTCTCTGAATGCTAATTCTGCCATCCCATCCAGCCCACTGCCAATAAACAGCTATTTAAGGGGGGAGTCTGTTGTCCATGTCTTATAGGGGATACGGGAGGCCTGAGGAGAGAGCCTTATTTTGGGTTCTTCCTTTCTGGGTAGTTAAAAGGATGCAATAAGGCTTTGTTGATCTGTATACTTTTGAGGAAGGCTGAGTATTGTGAAATGCTCTAACCACATCTAATTGAAAGGGAGTGATCTGCTGGAGTTATAGGCATAGGGCACTGAGCCTATTTGGCTGGGAGCCAAGCCTGGGTTTTGTGAATGCTAGGCAAGGACTCTGCCACTGAGCGACACCCCTCTCTCTCATTCCTAATTTAGGCTTTGTTATCTTGCCCAAGATGAAACTTTCTTGGTGGGAACAAAGCATTTAATAAACGTAGCTATTTTCCCATTGCAACAGGAAATGGAATTACCAATGGCTTTTTAGGAGCCTTTGAAGACTCAATCTTCTCCCACGCAGATATAGGTACACACAGAACTCAGGTACACAACTGCAGAATTCAGGTTTCGGGTTAAGGACAGAGCAGAACAAGGCCCCCCCCCCCCCACCAAACTATGGACTACCCAATGTTGAGTGTTGCCTGAATGTTTGCGTACAATGTGTGCCTGATGTCCTTGGATCCCAGAAAAGGGTATCAGATCCCTTGGAACTGGAGTTATGGTTGAGAGCCACCATGTCGGTGCTAGGAATTGAACATGGGCCTCCTGGAAGAGCAAAAGGTACTCAAAAGTGTTCAGCCCCATCATACCTCTAGTAATTTAAAGTTGTTGAAGATTATAGGTATAAACGGGGACTTGTTTTAGTCTTAACCATTTAGTTTTCTGTGGTTTCTGTAACCTTCCTGGTCTGAATCTTTTCTGTTCTATTTCCCTTTCAAAATATTTTTCCTTTTCACACTTTTCTATGCACAGAATAGTCTTTGGAGTATCAAAAGTCTGCTGTCCACATCTTTCTATGTATGGCCTATAGCCCAGTGGTTGAACACTTGCCTGTCATCCATCTGGTTCTAATTTAATTCTGGGAAACAATCTTTCTGTTTGGGATCTCTCTCCTATCCCTCCCCCCCCAGGGTTTCTCTATGTAGCTCTGGCTGTCTATAGACCAGGGTGGCCTCAAACTCAAGAGATCCACTTGCCTCTGCCAGGATAAGGTGTGGGCCACCATCCCTTGGCTTCTAGAAAACACATAAATAAAAACATGTTCAAAATTGAGGGATGGTAAAAGACATTCCAAAGGGGAGTATGATGTTCAAAAGTGTAAATTAGGAAGATTAAAAATCAGGCTACTCCATCAAAAGATTAAGGAATCAGAAGACTTTCAATGTGAATTTGGAGAGTGTTAGGTCTTTTTTGTATTGCTCTGAGTTTCAGAAAGTAAATGAAAGATGAGAACCACTTTTCCTGGGTTCACATTTGATCCTTGGTTCAAACACCAAATTTTTAGCTTTTCAATTTAGCAATTTAACCTGAGCCACCAACACCCTGAAGGAGTATGATCAGACAATAGGAAGTAATGTTGGGTGTGATTGTGTAACACCTGTAATCATAGCACTTGGGAGGCCCAGATGAGATTTGCTGTGTGTTAAGGTCAACTGCAAATTTTGGGCCATCCTGAGTTACAATGCGACCCTGTCAAGAAATAGATAATAGACTATTCTGGAATTAGGGAATCTTAGAAACAAGCTTGATGTGGGGAGAGTAGGTACTTTTTTTTTTTTTTTTCCAATTAGACCCCCTGTGGGTCTTGGAGATCCAATTTAAGTCAGTTAGGCTTGGTGACAGGCAGTCCTTGGTGTCAAATATGCTATTTTGGTGGGTTTTGGTTTTGTTTTTCCGAGCGGTTACTATGTAGCTATGAGACCCTCAAATCCTCGGTCCAGCCTCAGCCCCCTGAATGCTGGGATTACAAATAAATGTGCCACATACCTGGCCCAGGTTCTGAGTTCCCATGGCAAAGGCCCATGGCAAGATACTTGGCTAGGGTTGGCCCATTCATTTTGGACTATACATGTCTGCAATGCTTAGCCTTATTCTAAACACTGGGAAAGCAACGATGAACTGAGCAGTTCACTTCTCAGATCTGTAGTAGGAGCAGGACAGAAAGTCAGCAAGAGAAAGTGCAATGTGAGATGACAAGCTTACCAGAGCTCACGTCATTTGGCGTACATAACTGACGCAGAGATGCTTGCCTACCAGACCCGGTCGCCCGCCCACTTCCGACTCTTTAGTTCCTCCCGTGCGCCGCGAGAGGGGCGTGATCGGTATATGTCACTTCCGGCGCGCGACCGATCTGGCCTCCCTTTGCTTCCGCGGCGAGGCCGGAAGTAGAAGCGACGGTGGCGGAGGCCCAAAGCGGAGGGAAGTGGGGAGTCGGAGAGACCCAGCCGGAGTCCTAGCGGCGGTAATTGTCCGAGGCCCCTCTAGGCCACCGTCCTTAGCGCGGGCCCGCGGGGTTCGACGGGAGTTGGCGGGGTGCGGCCAGGGCATCGGGACGCCGAGGGTCCTGGACCGCCGTGAGGGGAGGGGGGGGCGGTCCTAGAATCGAGTCCCCCCTCCCGCACGGACCCTCTGATTGGCGGGCTCGCCTTCGCCTTTCCCAGGAGACCCCTGTGCGGTCCGGAGGGGGCGGCGGCCCCGACTCTGACCCGCGCCGGGGGGTGGGCCATGGCGGAAATCAGCGACCTGGACCGGCAGATCGAGCAACTGCGGCGCTGCGAGCTCATCAAAGAGAGCGAAGTCAAGGCCCTCTGCGCGAAGGCCAGGTGAGCCCGCAGGTCCGCAGGAGAGAGGCCGGCCCGTCGCCCACGGGTTTCCGGCTGGGCACACTCAGCTGAGAACTTAGGGCTTGTCCCATCCCGGAAGCATTCCCGGAGAGGAGCGGTCCCGAGGGCCACTTCTCCCCAGGAACCACGGGTCGGCTGTAGATACGTTTCTAGTGGAGTCAGAGTGAGTGGCAAAAAGTTCTTAGGAAAGTTAGGAAACCCGGCCTGCTCTACTGGGGCGAAAGAGAAAGTTTCTTGGAGAGCTTGAGTTCTGGGACCGACCTTGAAGAATAAGCAGGTTCAAGAAAACAAACAAACAAGAAACCTCGTGGTTTGTAAAAGTCTATCAGTCCTTAAAGATTAGGTGGTTTTGTGCTCACTTTAACAAGCAAGGGCTATAATGGTTCAGAATTGCCAGCAAGGAGGAATGGGATCTGAAGCTGGTTCTCTGAGTGCTGATCCTTTAAGTTGTGATTCAAGAAGTAGTTGGGTCACTCTCATGTTCCGTTGGGATCCTAAGGAAAACACAGTAAACTAGAGTAGAACATAATGAGTTCCTTCCACACCAGCTTGGTTTACTGAGTGAGGATGTTCAGTAAAATGGTTGTGAATATTCATTCAGTGAATCTCGGCTTGAAGCATGGTGTTTGGGTAAGTCATGAAGTGGTAATATTTATGGTGGGAAGGGCACACTAATGGTGTATTTGTGGATTGACGCTCTTGGGCTTCTAAAAGAGGGTAGTCCTTGAAAGATAAACTCTAGCTGAGGAAACACAGGGACAAGGAACCTTCAAGCAGGGTAGAAGTAAAAGGGAAATATGTAGGCAACAGTTAAGGCTTGTTACCTGCCTTTTCTGGGAACTGTCTCAGTGTGGCTTCTACCCTGTTTAATAGAACAGTATCATAGTTCTTACCCTTCCCCTCCAATCCTTCGAGGCAGGAGGGAGAGGTGTGCGAGTGTGCGATCGAGGGTATCTGTGTGTCTGTGTTTCCTCCCATGTAGCCCTAGCTGGCCTTGAACTAGGCTGGTCTTGAACTCAAAGCAATCAGTGTGCGCTGGGAATCTCGGAATATGCCTGCCCCAGTGCTGGCTGCCCCATGGCACCAGCCCTAACAAACCTTCCGTGCTGCGTTGGCCTGTGTGTGAGCTGCAGTGTTTATGCTACACTTGCCAAGCTTGGGTTTAGAAATGGAGGACTGCTGAGATTGGACATCAGGAACTACCAAAGGGATTTTGAGAAGTAGTCACACTACAAGAACTAGAGCCAATTCCATAAGCTGTGTGTTCATGGTGTGCTGTACAGTCCTTTAATTCCAGCACACAGGAGGAAGAGACAGGCAGATCTCTTGAGCTTGAGACTAGCTCGGCCTAAACATCAAGTTCCATTCTAGCCAGGGATACAGAATGAGATCCCGTCTCCAAAAATAAATAAGATTTATTGTTTACAAGGAAGGAGCAGCACAACCCTTTGAAAAAGTGTATCCGATTGGTAGGGAGTGAGGTCAGAACTCAGCCTAGGGACAGTCAGTGCTCTAAGAGAAAAGGACAACCCTCCCAGAGTGTGTGCTGTACTTTTGAGAAGGAACCACAGGGTGAATCAAGGCTGGATATGCCCCAGCCTGCTTGGAAGGGCTTGAATAGGAGTTGGGGTGGAAGTGAGAAATTGGACTTTGTCCAGTTGGCAGCAGGAAGCCATGAGCAGGTATTGAGTGGTAGAGGGCCATGGTCAGTGCTTTCTGACCAGATTCATGGGGAAGTGCATACTTCCTTCTGTCCCCTGGAGGTTCAAGGACTACCTCATGTCCTCCCTCCCTCCAAAAAAGGTCAGGAATTGGGCTGGGCTGGCCTGGCTGTGGTGACCCTGGTCTTCTCCTGTCTCCAGAGAGATCTTGGTAGAAGAGAGCAACGTGCAGAGGGTGGACTCGCCAGTCACAGTGAGTACTCTGTCTCTTGGACCCTGACTTGGTCTTTTAAGACACATGGAAATCCTAAGTGGTGTAACAGCCCCCCACCTCTAAGTTAATGAGAGGCTAGAACACCCCAGGTATCTTGCTTCTCAATCATCTGGTGAGCCCTGATGCAAGAATTAGATAGTGGCACAGATCTTGTAATTTAGTGATGGAATGTTTCCCCAGTATATATGAGGTCTTGAGTTGTGTTCTATGTGCCACAAGAAAATAAAAGATGCTGTAGGAATTTTGGTTTGTCCTGGTGACGCTCGCAGCCAAGGCAGAAGAAGTTTGTGGATCAATAGCCCTGTTAGTAACTGTGCTGAGCACATAGAGGCAAATGGATGAAGCCAGTCTTCCTGAAGCTGCAAGTCTGCCTGCAAAGACTCTTCTGCACCATAGCAGTTGGCTTTTGGTGTGATAGATGACACCAGAACAGGCTCACTTGGGTTAGAGAGGGAATTTGGGTCCTGAGATGGGGTGGTGTCACCCTGGCTGGCCTGGAAAGTAACATGTGTTTTGAAGGATGGTGTCTGGGAATAGAGGGACTGTGCCTTTGTCCACTCTTTCAACCCACATTCTTTCTTTCCAGGTATGTGGTGACATTCATGGACAATTCTATGACCTCAAGGAGCTTTTCAGAGTGAGTGGGGGGATACTGGGACTTTGAACCTAGGGTGACAGAAAGCCATGATCATTGATAGGTCTTAGGCTGCATGGTCTGTGGGTGAGAGAAGGGGCTCAGCTAGACTCTGGTTGCTGTAGCCAGAGAGGATAGTTTGGGGCCAAGCAGAGTCGTATCCCTCCTCCCAGGTAGGTGGCGATGTCCCTGAGACCAACTACCTCTTCATGGGAGACTTTGTGGACCGTGGTTTCTACAGTGTTGAAACCTTCCTCCTCCTGCTGGCTCTTAAGGTGAGGACTCTTGGCCCCTGGAGCCTGAGCTTTGGCCACTACTTGCTGCCCTCATCACCTTTCCTGTCACCTACCTTGGAACTTTGCTGTGGCTGTGGACTGTGTGCTTAGCGGGGCTAGTCAGGACTGCTGCCATGAGTGGGGCCATCTCCTGAGCCCTTACAGAAGAGGCTGGTGATGTGAGTTTTGGAAAGCAGGCAGAGGCTGTGTGTTCAGGGAGCAGCAGGAGTTAAGTGAACTGGGAGAAGTCATAGTGAAGGGCCACATGGGGTGAGTGTGGGGTGCTAAGGACAAGAGCCAGAGTCTGGCAGTAGCTTCTGGAAAAGGCTCTCAGGAGCTTGTGAGGCAGGGACACCATGATTTATGTAAGAGACTGCGGGAGTCTGGGCCAGGCAGAGGACTGAGTGAGGCTAATGGATGTCTTGGAGACTTGGGATGGTTAAGTGGGAGGTAGAGACTAGAACCAGTTCTTGCTTGGTGCTACCCCTAGGTTCGATATCCTGACCGCATCACTTTGATCCGGGGCAATCATGAGAGCCGCCAGATCACCCAGGTCTATGGCTTCTATGATGAATGCTTGCGCAAATATGGTTCAGTGACTGTATGGCGCTACTGCACTGAGATCTTTGACTACCTCAGCCTGTCTGCCATCATTGATGGCAAGGTAGGTTGGCCCTGGATCTCCTGGGGGGAGGGGGAGGCTGTGCTGGGTCTCTGGGCTTTTAGTTCCTTCTCTCTGGTATCATTCTCCCTTCTAGATCTTCTGTGTGCATGGGGGCCTCTCCCCTTCCATCCAGACCCTGGACCAGATCCGGACAATTGACCGAAAGCAAGAGGTACCCCATGATGGACCCATGTGTGACCTCTTGTGGTCTGACCCTGAAGGTGAGGGCAATACCTGAGCTGGCTCTCCGTGTGTCTTGTGAAGACTGGATTAAGCAAGTGTATGAAGGGAAGTCAGGCAGGGAAGAGGAGGGCAAGTTTGGCCTGTACTGGCTTCTGCCTTCTCCTTGTGTGACTGGATCCTCCTCAAGGAGCAGAAAGCATGAATGGTGGTGCACTGAGGCCTACTGTGGGTTGGCTCATGAGTTTCATGGCTTAGAGGGTCTGTTCAGGATGAAACCCTTGGCTCCCTGGGGGGAAGAGGTCATAGACCTTGACAGTAGCTTCTTTGGAGGTGAGACCCATTCCCTTAGAACGAAGACCTCTGACGGTTCCTAATTTTGTGTGGTTCCCCTCTAGTTAGGGGCGGAACTGAGGTTTAAAGCCTGGCTTTCTGAGTACCAGTCCTAAGCATACTCTCTAATTCCACCACTGTTACTGCAGTCTGCGTCATGTGGCATAAGGTGACCTTACTGCCAGGAAAGTGGTTGGTCATGGCTGGTGCTCTGGGTGTGAGCACTTCCTATCACTTGAGTGCTGCTTGAACAGCACATTGTATGTTATGGCCACTGTGATGAGGAGGTAGGTCCCAGCCATGAAGCCATCTTTCTCCTCGGAGTGCCTCTGCTCCAGTATTTACTATCCTATCTTCCAGGGTTCCCTAGAACAAGCCTCTGGTTGATGAGGGGAAGAGGCACAGGCTTCTAATTCTGTGGTATAGTAGTCAACCAGAGGACCCCACACATTGTCCTTGTCTTGTCTCAGACACAACAGGCTGGGGAGTGAGCCCCCGTGGGGCAGGCTACTTGTTTGGCAGTGATGTGGTGGCCCAGTTCAATGCAGCCAATGACATTGACATGATCTGTCGCGCCCATCAATTGGTGATGGAAGGTTACAAGTGGCACTTCAATGAGACCGTGCTTACTGTGTGGTCAGCACCTAATTACTGCTACCGGTAAGCTGGCAGGACCAGGAGCCGGGGTAGGGGTAGGAGTAGGGATCTAGGCCAACTGTTGCTAACTGTGCTGTTCCTAAATCCAGCTGTGGGAATGTGGCAGCCATCTTGGAACTAGATGAGCATCTCCAGAAAGATTTCATCATCTTCGAGGCTGCACCACAGGAAACACGTGGCATCCCCTCCAAGAAGCCGGTGGCTGACTATTTCCTGTGACTCCTAGGCCCCAGCCCCTCTGGCCCTTGGACCACTGTGACTGCCCTCTGCCCAGTCGGAGGCCGGGTGTGGAGGGGCTGCCTGGCTTTGCTTGCCCTAGGGTGCGGACTGCTCTGGAGAGGTTGGGGCCTCCACTCCAGGCTTCCTCTCCTTTCTCCCATTTGATCCTTGAAGTTTCCAGTCATTTTTTTTCCTTTTTTTTCTTTTGTTTTGTTTTTAGATAAACATTTTGAGAAAAAAAAGAAAAAAAATTCTAATAAAAGAAGAAAAATAGTCTTGAGGGTGTTCTGTTACGTTTGACTAGGCCCTGAGGTAGACAAGGAGCCCTGTCCTGCTTGTCCACTAGCCCGGAGCCTTTAGGCTCCATCTGGTGATCTTTCCCAAAGGCTTGCTTAGTACTGGGTAAAAGTGAGGTTCCAGGACAGCCTTTATTCTTAAAACAACCATTGTGAAGAGATTTACCCATCCCCCTGAAGGGGGACATGCGCAGAGCAGGCTGCTTCACAGCCACAAGGGCAAGCATCTGGAAACGGGTCTGCCCTCAAAGCTGTGGCTCCCCAGCCCCACCCAGGGCCAACACCATTAGCCCAACGTTTCCTGAGCACTAATGTCTTTTGAGTTTTATTAACAAAAATACTCTGATCCTGAGAACAAGCTGGTGTGGCTTACACCAGTGATGAGGCCCCTGGGAGGTGGGGGCACGGGGCTGAGGCCCCCATTTGGCCAGGCAAAGTCTTCCCTCCATTCACACTGAGGTGAGAGCTGAGAAGGGGAAGCTGGCCCCAGCTGGATTCTGAGCAGCTTTGCCTGAGCTTTGAAGCCAGAGGGGGTGGAGTGAAATCAAGGTGTGAACTAAGGGGTAGAGGAGAGGCCCAAGGCAGCCATTTGGTGGGGGGGGGAGGGGGCACCACTTGAATGAGGGTGCTACCAGGCTGGGGGAAGGGAGCTGGAGATATTAAAGGGAAGATGGCATAGGCCCCGTCTTGGCTTACTATATCATGGCTCAGTACATTGGCTTGGATCCCATGTCCAGATAACCTCCAGGTCCTGGGTATGGTAGAGGGAAGGGGCCCCCTTGAATGAAGTGTGGGGCAAAGGGTGTTACAGATGGAGCTGTGTGATAGGCAGAGCCCCCTGGTCCAGGCTGTAGCTCCAGGAATGCAGCTGAGTAGGGGGCTGGGCGCCCAGGGTCTGGAGCCTCAGGGAAGCTGGGGTTCCTGAAGTCAGGAGAGAGGTATCAGAAGAGGAGAGGCACACCTCCTCCTACAGCGCCCAGCCCTCTGCCTCTGTGCACCTTACCTGGCTGGTAAGTGACTGGGGACCCCGTGGAAAGCTGCAGGGTGCAGGAGGTAGGCCTCAGCACTGGGACCACCGCATGGAGGGGCTGTGGCAGAAGCAGCTTCCCGGGGGGCTGGGGTCTGCTCTGGATCTGAGTCTCGAATGTCCCCACCCAGGGTGGAGTCACAGGGCCCCCCTGGTGTATCTGAGGAGGCAAAAGGCACATGTTAGCTGGGGAAGGCTCAATGTCTCAAGTTTGGCCCCATCGCCATCAGGACAGCACTCACCCCCACTCCCACAGGCCTCTGTGGCCACTGGCTCTGGGCCCTGAAGTTTCCTCTTCACACGGGCATCTCGCTCCCTGGGGAATGATGATGATGATGATGATGATGGTGGTGATGATGATGGCACTAATAGTACTTACCAGGTGCCAGGCATTTCACCCTCCCAGGCACCCTGTTGAGCAGGTGCTATATTATACCCATTTTACAGATAAGGAACTGAAGGCCAGAAAATAAAGCCACTAAAAAGCAGCAGAGCTGAGGTTTCTCTCTGACTTGGATGTGGTTTTTCCATGCTTTCCTCCTTGGGCATTAGGATCTGAGAAAGCACCTTTCCAGTTGCAAAGGCCAGGTCCTCTGTCTGCCACAGCACGTCGTTCTGGAGACTTTCTGCATCTGACTGTGCTTCTTTCCATAGCATCACACACCTCCCTCATGGCATGTCACTGTCTACATTTGAGCCAGTGAACCAGTCACTCTGCCTTCTGGGATAGACTAGAGGCTCTCCCAGGGCCTAGGGCAACTCCCAGGGCTGTATTCAGAGCCCACACCCAAGTCTTTGATTGGTAAGCAGTGATCTGGCTTCCGATCACATCCCTGAGTTGCCTTTCACTCTTGTGCCTCACTGTAGTATGCTTGTCCTCTGGGCCTTTGCACTTAGGCTTTGCCAGACACCCACATTTTTCTCAGATGTCCTCAGGGGTGCCTTTTACTTGCCACTTCCCCCCAGTCCTTCCTACACTTCCCATGCTTTCTGCTCACTAGAACTTTACAGGCTTCTCTTGCTTATGTCTGCATTGACTGAATGAGGACTGACAGTCCGTTGAATCAAGAGTGGACAAATGTTTTTACTTACCATCATGTTCCTGGTGCCCTGGCACAGTGCCTGGCACACAGTAAGCAATTAGTAAACACTCATTGAATGATGCCCACCTCTTACAGTTTCTGCCATTCTCTCGGAAACCTTTGGCAAAGGGGTTGGCTGCAATCTTCAGCTGTGTGATCTGAGGACACACATCCAGGTCAAGGGTCCTGTAGCCTGGGCAGGGCACTGCCCCTCCCTCAAGCAAGGTCACTCACCCTAGGGTTCTGGTAGGCTGTCACAGAGATGAAGGTGGTCTCTGGGAATCGGAAGGAGGCCACACCCCCCCAGTGTTGGCTGCAAAGCTGGGTGGCCCTCACCAAGTGGATTCGAGGCTGGTACTTGTGCATGGAGTGCAAGATCAGCTGAGAAAGAAGACATGGGGTGACTCCCCTGCTGAGCCCCAGCCTTAGCCTTCCACCCAGCACCACCCTAAAACCCGGTCAAGGAGTCCCAGCCTGGGCCTCACGTGGCCATGGGGGTCCAGCGTGCTGTTGGTGAGCTTAACACGATGGAAGGATACTGGCTGCCGCATCCAGTGGGCGCCCGTGGCAGGGGAGTCAGGGTGGATGTAGACACGGTCAGGCAGGCGGGGCTCAGCCTTGCCACTAGGCTCCCAATGCTGGCCCTGCCATCTGTACCGAGCCCCATCCACTGGAACCACATCCAGAAGGAACAAGTAGCGGGCCTCCGGGTCCAGGCCAGTGACTGACACTCGGCAAGCAGGGAACATGCGCCTGCACAGGAGAGGGAGGAAGGAAGAGGCCTAGAGCTACCCACTGCCAGAGCTGAGCCCAGCACCAGCAAAGAACTAGCAATAGAATAGCAGTTTTAGACGGTAACTGCAAGGGAGGTGTAATTGGATCGCCAAGTGCAGAATCTAAGAACTGGGAGACTTATTCCATTTTACAGATGGGGAAATGGAACAGACAGGTTAGGGGCTCCGACAGGCCCCAGCAGGTTCATCTCCCTGCCCCTTCACTCTTCACTCTAGTTACAACATGGCACAATCTCAGAGCCCTTGCCACTTCCTGCCCAGGCTCCTGACCCCTGTCCCTTCAAACTCTACAGAGACAAAGGTGACTACCCTTTTTCCTGAAGCCCGAGGAGCCTCTTGCCCTCATCTAGGTGCAGCACTGACCCCTGTGGCTGCTAAGACCAACTTTCTTCAGAAATAATAGGTGCTGTGCCCTGGGGACAGGATTTATCTAGGGTTCAGGCCTTAGAGACCTTGCCGATGCTTTCTCTAGGGCTAGCTGGGATTTAGCCACATACTGACCTGGATCCTAGATAGACTTTCCTGACACTGGTCACTGGCAGGTCCTTGCCCCTTCTCATAGACTGTTTCTGAGTTAGGCCATGTGCCAACCTATAACCTATCCAGACTTCCTTGCCCCAACCCCAGACTGACTTCTCTGACCCTTAATAGAATGGCTCCCAAACCCAGCCACAGACTCCAGACTGATCCTTGAACCTGGATATAGTGTAACTCCTGTCTACCCAGTGTCACAGATAGTGCCAAGCCACAGTCAGATTCTGCGCTCTGGGTTGTACTAGCCCTGGAAAAACCCCTAAACATAGCTCTATCCCCAGGAATTCTGTCTTTTCTAGAAACTGACGTGGCCACCCCTCACCTGCCAGCCTTGGTGATGATCATCTCTGTCCCCACAGCGCTGAACTCCTTCCACAGCTCCTGGTTCTCCAGGCTCAGACTGACCCCAGGAATCGAGTGAAGGGCCTCTGAAGGTGGTGGTGCTGTCTCGGGGCCCAGAGAAGATGGCAGAAGGGGCAAAGGAGGGGGTGCAGACAGAGTATGGGGAGCTGTCTCAATCCCAGAGAGGAAGCAATCCAGTTTAGAGGTATCCAAATCTGGAGACGTGGAAAGAATAAGGATCCAGGAGAGGGCCACATATTCCCAGTCTCCTGCCCCCCTACCCAGAGCCAATCCAACCGCTCACCAGGGTAGCGGTAGCCCTCGGTCAGGGCAGGTGGGAAGCTAGAGTCTGTCCCAGACTGGGGGTGTCCCAGACGGTAGCCAGTCCCCAGGGAGGGGTACAACTCTCGTGGATGGTACATGTTGTTTCTTCTGGCCTTGTGTCCCGTTGCTAGAGTCCAGGGTCTAAGAGATGCCCCCTTTATAGCTCACAGCACAGCCCCTTCCAAACCAGAGATCACAGCCCCACCCCTCCCTGGGGCCCTGGAGGTGGGTTGGAATGGAGACCCCTGGGGCCTCGAAGGGGGTCCAAGAGGGGGCCGGATACCTGGGTACTCTCCCCTCTCCCTCACGACTTCACTAGTCCCGACCCCCTGCCCCCTCATTACATAATTAACTCCTCGGCCTGATTGATCCCTACGGCTAAGACAGGGATGCAGTTTGGCGCTTCCGGCCAGCTGGTCTCTGTTCCCACGGAGGGGGGAGCCCTGCTGGGGGCAGGGGTGGGATCTGGATCCTGGTACGAAGTCTAGGATCCCTGGTTAAATCCCAAAGCCCCAGACTTTCTGGAAGATGACCCCTCTGTTTTCTTTACTTGGAGGACCACCCTTGCGAAGTGAACTGGAGGACAAGGGCAGGGTTGGTGTCTGGGTTGATAGCCCGACGCTGGATAACCACAAGAGTCCGCAGCAGAGGGCTAAAGTCTAGAGTTCTCATTGGTTTATAGTCTGAAAAACTTCCAAGTCTCAAAAGTTGAAGGGCACAGCTCCAGTCTGTGGTATCTTGTGCTAGGTGTAAGGTTTCGCACCGATAAACACTTTAACTACATTTCCCAGTAAGCACTGCGGCAGACGCACACAAAAACCACTGACAGACTGTGCTGGGGCTGCTGGGAATTGTAGTCCACACTGGGCTCGTAAAGCCAGAAAAGTGGTGGCGTTCCTGAAGCTGCCTTCTACACACTAAAGCCAGGACATACATTGGCAAGAGGTCGGGGGCTAGACCAGTTTAGCCTACTGTTTCTATCCCATCACCCCTGCTGAGGCTCAGAATGGAACCTGTCTATAGGAAAGGAGCCTGCCTGGGTTCTAAGTCCCCTTCCTGTATTCCATGTGAGCCAAGGGCTGTCTCCATTCCATTGTTTTATTATTTACAAACGCTACAGAACGAGAACAGACACGCTGCAGGTAGGAGGGATCCAGTGGGAGGAGTTCACAGAAAGATAGTGCACCGGGGCCATGAGAGCAGCACACAGGCCATATCTATGGGACAGGCAGGACAGGAAGGGGTTAAAAAATGAGATCCAAGCCAGCCAGATCGCAGGAAGGTGTTGGGGGTGCAATTCCCCTCCTAACCTCCCCCCAAGGTCACAGTGCATGCAATAAAATATATGTACAGGAGCTGGATCCTTCCCCTGTGGGGACCCTGAGGGTCCAGAGCTCCCTTCAGGAGGAGCGAAACCAGTGGCTCCCCCTGGCGGCCAGGCCAGGATGAGGTCAGTCCCAGCCGTTGTCTTTGATCATGTGGTTGAGTTCAATGATGTACTTCCCCTCTTTGTATTTCTGGCTGCTCTCAAAGGCTTGCTCCTGAAAGGAGAGAAAGAGATGCCATCCATGGATAAGACTTTTACCATTAGGCAATGGGGTTGAGAAATGCATGTGATTTATCTTTTTTATATATGAAAAAAACTGTGGCCGGGAGAAGCCCAGCTACCTGCCCACAAACACACAACTAAATGGCAGGGCTGTTTCTTACCAGGAATAGAATCATTGGTACCTTTTGAACATTAATGACAGCTCCAACAGGAAGGATATGGAAGTACCTAGAAGACCTCACAGTCCAGGGATTGCAAACTGGTGGCCTAAGGGCCATTTCAGCCTACAGTTAGTTTTGTATAGATAGAAGAGAGCTTAATCTAAATAACTTTAGGGGTTTGCGATGCTTAGCTTGTGGGAGGGCCTGGATTTGATACGAACACCATATTTACAAAAAAAATTTAAAAAAACAAACAAAAAACACAATAAAACTTACATACCAAACTACAAATATACAAGCTCACTCCATTTTACTCCAGCGTACTTTCCCTGCTCTAAATCTATGCTACCCATTTACAAATACACAGTAACTGCTTGGGCTTTCCTGACATTTGACGGTTTTTGTTGTTTCTTGAGACAGGGTCTATGTAGCCCTAGCTGTCTTGGAACTCACTATAAATACTAGATGGGCTTAGAACTCAGAGATCACCTGCCTCTGCCTCCTGAGTGCTTGGATTAAGGGCATATAACACCACATCCTGCTGACATTTGAGTTTGTTTGTTTTTCAAGACAGGGTTTCTCAGCTGGGTGTTGGTAGCGCATGCCTTTAATCCCAGAACTTGGGAGGAAGAGGCAGGCAGATCTCTGTGAGTTCAAGGCCAGCCTGGTCTACAAGAGCTAGTTCCAGGACCGCCTCCAAAGCCACAGAGAAACCCAGTCTCGAAAAACAATAAAAACAACCAACCAAACAAAAAAGACAGGATTTCTCTGTGTAGCCCTGGACCTCATTCTGTAGACCAGGCTGGCCTTGAACTCAAAGAGATCTGCCTGCCTTTGTCTCCTGAGTGCTACCACTGCCCAGCTGACATTAGAGTTTTTCGTTTTCTTACAATTTATTTGTTGATTGAATGTATACAAGTGCTCTATCTGAATATACATCTTTAAGCCAGAAGAGGGTATTAAATCCTACTACAGATGACTGTGAGCCACCATGTGGTTGCTGGGAATTGAACTCAGGACTTGTGGAGGAGCAGCTAGGGCTCTTAATCTCTGAGCCATCTCTCCAGCACCAACATTTGAGTTTTTAACCTCTGGTCTAGGCCACATTTCTGGGAATTTCAGAGTGGCCAAGCCACCTGTGCAGGGACACACAGAAAATCTGTGGCAGGGCCAAAGGTAAAGTCAAGGTTAGGACTGTCTGTCTCTGACTGGGGCATCTAGCTCACAAGAGCCACTCCAAGTAATGTCTTGCCCAATTCCTTGTACATTCCTAAAAACATCCCCTTTGCAGCTACATCTAATCTGATCCTCATGAAGATCTTCCACACCAGGTAGTGGCTTTGTGCTCCAACGCCAGATAAGGAAATGAGACTTGAGGCTGTGAAATCAGATGCTAGATAGCATCAGAAGCAATGTGAGCTGTGCACAGGAGATCTGGGGACCTAATTTCCACGTTGCTGCAGGGTCTTAGTCCTGTGATCTTGGGCAAATGCCCTAACATCTTCAGACCTCCCTGTCTTCTCGAATAGATTCTGCCATCAGAACCATTGTAATGACTGAATGAGAGACCTATAGGCCAAGTGTGTTCATGGGCATGGCATATACGCATTCAATAAATGCTGACTCTACTGGCTCTTCATGTCTAGGATAGGGCCATTAGAAGACCAACATCCTCAAAGCTCTGTAGAATGCAAGAGACCAAAGCCAATCCATGGGGGAAAACAGTCCATTCTGCTGTGCTGGGCCAGTTCTACTTTGAAAGGTGTCTGCTTTCCAGGAAGACGGGATGTGAAGTTAGGTCAAAGGCCAGCCTGGGGTCAGAGATCATGAACTCACATATTTCCAGCCCAAAGTGGTCTTGCAGTTCTCGCAGTGGATGTCAGCGACAGCATGAAGACCTGTCAGCAGCACCCGCTCCTCTGCTGGCCCGCAGCCCACATTCACCCTGTAAGGACAAAGGGTAGTCCTAGGGAGGGTCTTAGCAGCCCAGAGCCCCCCACTAGCTAGTATGGTCAGTGTCTGTTCTTAGCCTCCAAGAGAGGCCTGATCATGGCTTCCTGCCTGAAACAAGGGACTCTGGGAAGCTCGGCTTGATGCCAGGAGTCACAGGTCACAACAGAGGTCAGGAAAAGAAAGGAAGGAAGTGAATACTCACACAGAGTTGAAGAGGTAGGCACGCCCCTGACTGCCCTGGAAGGACTGGAGGGTAGTGGGAAGACGAGAGGAGGGGGTTAGGGCTATTGGTGGGGAGTTGCCAGGCAGCCCATTGCCATTCTAGACTCAGATGTGGCCTGCTTACCTTGGAGATGAGGTCGTCGTGGTTAGCCAAGTGGGCACGGCAGTGGGCACAGCTATACCTCCGGTGACAATCATCCAAGTAGGCCTGAAACGTCTTGGGCTTTGAAATCCGCACCATGGCGGGGGCCAAGGGCAGTGGCCCCACGCGGGGAGCGGCCCACGGCGAGCAGAGGGAGCCCAGTGCCTGTCAGGGAGGAGAGGTGGACTGTGAGGACCAAGGCCATACATATGTAGGCAAGCCCAGAACTATGGGGACTCTGTCACACTTGGCTGCTCTCTCCTTTCCCTAGAGCCAGCAGTCTCACCAGGGACCAGAGTCATCTCAGTTTTGACTCACTGAGGAGGCCTCAGGTTGCATCAGTGGGTAAACTGAGGCTAGGAGGAGCTCCAGGTGAGTCACCCACCTGCTTCTGGCCTCACCCCTGCTGAGCTGGCATCTGAAAAGGGAAGGGGCTTCTGAGTGGATGGGCTGCCAGTTTTCAGTTTTGAGGGAGTATGGGGGGATAAGGAACTGACTAGTCCTTGGGGCTCTATTTGGACTAGGGGCAGGGCAAATGTGGGGTACATGGAGTTCGCCTGGGGAAAGGGTCTCACACCTGGAGGCAGAAGGCCTCCCCAAAGGAGGAGGGTCTCCTAGGGAGAGGAGGGGCTTTTACCTGGAGGCGCTGAGCCTCATCTCCGCCGAGGGGATCTTACCTGCATCGCCAAGCCTTACCTGAGACCCCGGGGCTCACCTGGGGCGAGGGGATGGGGGCGCGCGCGGGGGAAGGGGCAGTCCTCGCTTGCGGGGCGGGGGCGAAGCGCAGCGACTTCGGTGCAGGCCTCACCTCGCCTGGGAGCGGGGAGGGCCCGGTCCGCGGGGTGGCCTGGCCTGGGAGTGGGGGGCGCTCCTGATGGGCGCCGTCCCCCCCGGCCCGGTTCGCAGCCGCCTCGACTTGTTTACACCGAGACCAGCTGCTGCCGCGGCTGCGGCGGGAGGGGGAGGGGGCCGGCCTCCTGTCCCGGCGGCCGCCGTAGCCAATCCGAGTGCCGCATGCAAATGAGGGGGCGCGTCACACGGCGGCCAGCGCAGGCAGGCAGAGCTGCCCTTCCCCCTGCTCCCGGCTTCGGATTGCCTGCTCGCCCGGAAATGCGGCTGCGACCGGCAGCCTAGCCCGGAGGCCACTCTGTGCCCCGGCCTGATTGCGCCCTTAGCTACCCACGGTGCGCGAAAAGAAAAGGATTCCAACCTGACGTGGGGTTAATAGGAGGTGGTGTCTGTATGCACACCCCCGAGAGATAGTCGTAATTGTCTTCGTTTATCCATTGGCAAGTCTGGTAACCCTGCCACGATCCCGTAGTTCCATTTGACCTGGTTCTGAGGTTTGCAGAAAAAGATCCTCCCCAGAGATTATCCAGATGGTAAGAGTCAAAGTTGGAATTCTCACTTTTCCCAAACACGTGGAACAGACCCTTAGAAGGGAAAGGCTAAAGGTGTCGTTTTGCTAGTAGACTCCCAGGAACCAAAGCTTTAGGAGCCAGTCTCTACTGCTGGGCATCATCTGCTCCAGGCATCCTCTGGTGTGCGCGGGGCCCAGGCTACTGGAGGTCTGACCCCAGTTAAATGTCTGTTTAAACATATGTCTGGCATGCATAGACTTGTGTTCACTGCAGAGTCCCAGTACCCAGAAGGTCTGAAAAGTACTGTATGGGGAATATTCATTAAATGAGTTAGGCCCAGTGTTGGAGGTCAGAAAGTGGACAGTTTTGGTACAGTGGGGGAGCCTGTGAGCTCACCCATGCCTGCCTGCTGCAGCCCAGTGTGTAAAGAAACCAACAGCATCAACGTAAGAGAAATCAAGTCCCTTGTTGTATGCCTGGTTCTCTTGATGGCTTCAGGAAAACGACTCATCTATGGATCTCTAGAGTCTGGGGCCAGGACACCTTGGTTAGCATGCTTCAGAGTGGAGGCCAAGTTGGCACAGGGTGCAGTGCCACTGTACTAGGTCTGGAATGTAGTGGAACAAGTGGGCCAGCCTAATTAGGCTCCCAGAATTTGGGGAGTGGGGGTGGTGTTCTCACTTTGTAGCCCTGGCATCTGACTCAGAGAGATTCACCTGCCTCTGCCTCCTGAGCGCTGGGATTAAAAGCGTGTGCCACCAACGCCCAGCCATCCCAGCTTTTCTTGATCTCTTCAAAGATGTGGTGTGTCTTCCCAATAGTCATTAAACCCAGAGTTGCATTCATGGTATGCAAGCATGACATCACTGAATTAAATCCCCATCTTTATAGTCCAGAATTGACCCTCCAACTCCTCCATCCCTGAACTATGTTACTGACAAGAAAATATTTATTTTTCTTAAAGAGAAAGAGAGGGACAGGGCCTCAGATTGAGGAGGCAGGGGCCCTTGGTTCTTCCTTCTTGTCCAGGTAGCGTCTCAGGGCTGTGGGGAAATCTGTCATGACACCACTGGCCCCCAGGTTGAAGGCCACTTCAAAATCCGACTCTTCATTAAGGCACCAAAATAGCACCTGAGCAGGAAAGAAGGGCCAGGTTAGTTTCCAGGTTAACTTCAGGAGGTGGCACCCCCTTCTTCTGCACAGACCTCCCAGCAATGGTGAGCTGGAGCTGATGTTTACCTTTTTAGGAATTTTCAAACTGGTGAGTAAACACAGCTATTACTGAAGGACAGTGGTGGCACTCACCTTTAATCCCAGCACCTGGGAGGCAGAGGTAGGCAGATCTCTGAGTTTGAGGCCAGCCTAGTCTACAGAGTGAGTTTCAGGACAGCCAGGGCTACACAGAGAAATTCTGTCTCAAAAAAAAACAAAACAAATCAAATCAAGACAAAAACCCCACAGGTTTTATCAAAACTTAAATTGTATGATCTTAGAGCCAAGTGTCACAGTGCAAGTCGATAGCCCCTGCACTTTCAAGGCTGAGGCAAGAGGGTGGAAGAGTCTGAGGTCATCTGTGCTACACAGAGTAGCTGGCTGGCCAGAGTAATATAGCAAGACCCCGCCTCAAAAGTAAATGAACTTAAAGTTAAGGACAGTCTCAGCACTCAGAAGGCTGAGGCAGGTGGATCTCTGTGAGTTCCAGGTCAGCCTGGTCTACAGAGTTGAGTTCCAGGTCAGCCAGGGAGACACACAGAAACCCTGTCTCTGAAAAAGAAAAGAGAGAGAGAGAGAGAGAGAGAGAGAGAGAGAGAGAGAGAGAGAGAAGATAGGTAAAATCCGGGTGTGGTGGTGCATGTTTGTTTTTATAGCACTGAGAGGCAAGAGACAGGAGGAAAAGGAGTTGAAGGACACCCTCTGCTACATAGGGAGTTCAAGGGCCAGCTTGGGCTAAATGAGACCTGTCACAAACAAACAACCCAAGAGCTTCGGATGTTGCTTAATGGTATAATGCTGGCCTGGCTTGTGCCAAGCCCTGGGTTTGATCCCCAGTACTGCAAAACAAAACAAACAAAACACACAACCTAGTGAATGACTCAGCACCTAAAGGCACCTGGGGGCCTGAGACTGATCCACAGGATCCCCATGGTGGGAGAAAAGAACTGATTCCTGTAACTTACTGACCTCCACATGCACTCTGTGGGATGTGCCCCCCCACACACACACAGAGAGAGAGAGAGAGAGAGAGAGAGAGAGAGAGAGAGAGAGAGAGAAATGTAATATATTTTAAGTTAAATACTAAACAGCCCATTACTATTTATTTTACACTTCCCTACAGTCTCATCTCTTTCTCTGTTAGGGTCTCTTGTAACCAAGCTGGCCTCAAACTGTCTATGTAGCTGGTGATGACCTCAAACCCGTCCGCTCCCATGTCTCAAGTGCTCAGGTTATAGGTGTTACCACTGTGCCTGTTGTTTTAGTTTTGTTTTTTGTTGTTGTTCTTTTTATGATTTATCTGCATTTGTTTAAATGTTTAAAAAGTTTTACTTATTTATTTTAGGTACGAGTGTTTTGTCTGCATATATGTCTGTGTACCAACAGAGGTCAAAAGGGGGCATCTGATCCTGTGGAACTGGAGTTACAAGTGATTGTAAACCGCTGCTTATGGGTGCTGGGAACCAAACTGCGTCCTCTAGAAGAACTGCGTGTGTTCTCAACCGATGAGCCATCTGCTAGTCCCTTTACCTGTAAATGGCGTCAATTGGTCTAAACGATGAAAGTCTGGAGTCAGATATAGAGGAAAATGCTGAGAGATCAGAGAGAAGAAGGAACAAGCCAAAGCCACCTTTTAACTCATTAGATTCCCAGTGGAAAATCTGAGAGCAAGTTCCTGTCTCTTCCCACTTATATCCTTTCCTGTCTCTTCCCACTTATATCCTCTCTCCACCCAGCCATCTCACTTGCTGTCTGTCTGTACAGACCTCCAGACCTCTATGGTTAGCTAGTGGCAAGCTCCATCCTCTGATCTTCAGACAAGCTTTATTTGTATAAGCACGATATCACCACAATTACCTAATTTTTTTCCTGGTGCTGGTGACCAAACCCAGGGCTTTGTGGCTACTAGGCAAACACTCTACCAATTGGGCCACATCCCCAGCCATTAGTTTTTAATTTTTAAAAATTGGATCATGTTGATTTATATGGGGGCAGGTGCACACCACACCAAGTGTGTGGGCCAGAGGACAGCTCAAACTCAGGTCATCAGGTTTGACAGCACAAGCCTTCAGCCACTGAAGCTTTGTACTGCCCTCCTTGTTTATCTGTGTTTTGTTCTTTTGAGTCAGGAAGTTTTACTTAGCCCAAGCTGGTCTAGAACTCACCGTCTTCCTGCCTCTGTTTCCCAGGTATTATATGTGTGAACACCTGCGCCTGGCTGACATGGCATTTTTATTCCAGGAAACTCACTGGATCTCTGGATGTCTTAGTTTCACAGATGAGGGTCCCGTCTTTAAACATGTGGAGGTCAGAGACGAGAGTGGGCAGGTAAGGAAAAGCTGTTCTTCCTAGTCCCTCACTGACACCAGATACAGGCAGTAGCCAAAGCTTGGCCTCTCTTGTATTAATGGTTCCGTCTGTCCCCACTGTTGTCTCCCAAGTTTAATGACATTCCTTCTGTCCCACCATGACATGGTCACCATGCTGTAGACCAGGTGGTGAGTCTTACTCTGTGAATTTGTCTGGATCGGGTTTCCCAGGGCTGACCTTTAGAAACTTCCCTCTCTGGGTGCTGAGCATCCTGATCTGTCACACATGAGGCCCCTGGGTCTAACTGACCTCCACTGCCCTTAGCCTAGGGAACACACCCAGTTCCTGAGCTCAGCCTCTTGCTTCTCTAAGCTTTAGTCCTGTGGATGCCTTCCTGCGATGTCCTTCTCCCTAAGTGCTGTCTTCCCCCATCCTTCTTCTTGACTGATTCAACCTCCCTCTGTCCATGGCTCCTGTCCTTAGTGGTGACATCACATCCCATGTGGAGTTGACAAGTTCATTTCTTTCCCCCATGTTTGATGGAAAGCTCTCATCCCAGGTAAATGTGTGGAACCATCTCAATGAGGCTTGCTGATTTAATGTCCAAAGCCAGGCACGGTGCTTTATGCCTGCAACCCATTAGGGAGGTAGAGGCTATGAGTTTGAGGCTAGCCTGATCTATATAAAAAAAAACAGGGGCTGGAGAGATAGCTCAGTGGTAAAGAGCACTGGTTGCTCTTCCAGAGGTCCTTGCTTGGTTTTTCAGAACCCACATGATGGCTCACAGACATTTATAATGACATTTCCAGGGGATCTGATGTCCTCTTCTGGCCTCTTTAGGTACCAAGCACACATGCAAAACACCCACACACATAAAATAAAACAATAAAAAAATGAAAACAAACCAACAAAACCATGGCCAGGTGTAGTGGCACATGCCTTTAATCCCAACACTCAAGAGACAGAGTCTGTGAGTCTGAAGCCAGCTTGGTCTACATAGCAGGAGTTATATGATGAGACCGTGCCTCAAAAACAAAACAACAAAAAAGGGGGCCAGTGAAATGGCTTAGCAGTTAAGAGCACTTGCTCCTCTCCCAGGGGAGCCAAATTTGACCCCAGTATCCATATGGCAGCTCAAAACTACCTGTAACCCCAGCTTTAAGGGATCTGACACCATCTTTTGGCCTCAGCACCAGGCCACATATATATGCAGAGAAAACACTTTCTACACATAACTCATTATACAGAACAAAAAACCCCACTAAAACTCAAACCAAAATTTCTTCACTGCTCCCATAGACCACTGGTCAAGGCAGAGCAACAGGGTGGGCTAGGCCTGGTTTTCCAGCACCTTCCCAGGAGCCCCAAGTATGACCAGTGCCACCAGGGTAGTGGAGGCACATGCCTGTAATCCCAGCACTGGGGAGGCAGAAGCAGATAGATCTCAGTAAGTTCAAAGACAGCCTGCTCTACAGAATGAGTCAGGACTGTTAGATTTCAAAACAAACAAAAAAAAGTGGCAAATGCTTATCAATCCCTGATTAAATACCAGGTACACAGCCAAAAGAGCTATAGCTAGCATTCTCTGAATTGGGGGGTGGGGGGGTGGGAGGGACAGACACAAGGAATTCAAGGTAGGGTTTCTCTGTGTTGCCGTGGCTGTTCTGGAACTTGCTGTGTAGACTAGGCTGACCTCAAACTCACAGAGATCCTCCTGCCTTTTCAGTGCTGGGATTAAAGGTGTGCGTCACCACTGCCTGGCTCATTCGCTGCATTTTATAGGCAAAGAAACTGAGACTCGGGTGAGATCCTGCTCAAACAATGCACCTCTGTAGTGCAGAATGATGGAAACTGTGCTACCAGGAATATACTGGCAACCAGCTCCTTGCTAGGGTAGTGGTCGAGTCCTCACCTGCACCCCTCGGTCCTGCAAGTGTTGGATCAGACTTTTCCTCATGATGACCCTGGGGGGGAGGAATGGGGATGGCATCCAATGAAGAGAGGGACAAAGGAGAAGGGCAGTGTCAGGTCCCTGTGGGCCCTCCACCCAGCAGCCCTGCACACCTCACCATTTTGTAACCGCAGCTGACAGTTGGTTCATCCATCCACAGGAAAATGGGAAGTAAGTTCTGCAGAGAGAAGTGGCAGAGTCCTCTCTTCGGTGTGTCATGTTGTGAGTGTCCGTCTGTCTGTCCCCCCCACCTCCCTGTCACAGGGGTGGGGTGGCAATGACTCCTTGACCAATGTAACCCTGGCCTAGCCTGAAGAAACTATGAAGCTGCCTAGAGGGATAATTTACCCCTTAGTGAGAGCCTACTGTGTCTTGGAGTCGTTGGTTTAAGAGCTTGTCCCTTCTTCCTGTCTTAAGGACAGGGAACTGAGTCTTAGAAAATGGGACAATACTGGAGGTCAAAAGCACATCAGTGATGGGTCCAGCACCAGCTTGATTCCAGAACTGGACACCACCGGGGTCCTCCTGCTTGAGTCTGGGTGGGTTTTTCAAGAATGGCTGAGGCTGCTCTGGAACTTGCAACCCTCTGACCTTGGCCTCACACGTGCTAGGATTACAGGTGTGTGACATGGAGTCCAAATTTGGACAGCTTCTTCAAATGAGACATTGCTTAATAGGCTGGCCATATGTCACAATTCATCTCACCCTTGGATGACTTTAGAGCCTAGGTCAGGCACTGGAGTTTTCCTGGGTTCTGTATTTCCAGCTGTGTAACCTTGGGCCAGTCACGGAAATGCTCAGCATATCTGATACTAATGAGGAGGTCATGACTCTACCCTCCGGGAGGGGGCACTGTAAGGTAAAGGTCAAATACCCCACTGTGTAAAACACTACAAACACAAGGCTTTGGAAAGGGGCTGTGGGGCTAGCAAGCTTTCCTGAGAGCCACACAATGGAACCAGAGCTTTGGAGACAGCCCTGGAGAAGTTCTCGGAAAGGCAGCTAAGCAAGTATGTAGTTCCTAATACCTCCTCCTGTGTTACTTTGTTAACAGTGCTATCTCACAGTGCATTGAGAATGAGAAAGCCAGGCTGTAAGCCCAGAGAGCCTGACCCGGCTCATCACTTGCTAGACTAACCTACCCGAATTGTTATGTACTACTACCGCTACTCTAACCAGAGCAGTTTTCCACCAAAGCACTGAATGAATTTCTTCTAAAACTGAATACTGATTACGTATTTGCTTTCAAGTCAGGGGGGGTCACAGACCCCTTAGTGCTCACGAATGCCAGGCAAGAACTGCAGGGGTGCAGTCCCATGATCCAAGCCCTAGGGGACATGAAGCAGGAGGGCTGAGAATTTGAAGCCAACCTGGACTACATAGTGAGACTGTTGTTTAAAAAAAAAGAAAGAAAAAGATCAGGCCTTCTTGATGGGTTAGAGCAGTGGTTCTCAACCTTCCTAATGCTGTGACCCTTTAACACAGTCCCTCATGGGGTGGTGACCCCAACCATAAAATTATCTCATTGCTACTTCCTAACTGTAATTTTACTACTGTTATGAATTGAAATGTAAATATCTGGGTTTTCTGATGGTCTTAGGCCACCCCTGTGAAAGGGTCCTTTGATCCCCAAAAGGGGTCTCAACCCACAGATTGAGAAACACTGGCTTAGTGGCTAAAGGCCCTTGTCATGAAAGCCTAGCAACCTGAGTCTAATCCCTGGAATCTACATAAAGGCAGAAAGAGTGATGTCTCTGGCCTACACACACACACACACGCACGCACGCACGCACGCACGCACGCACGCACGCACACAGGCACACTCACACATACACACACACCTATAACAAATTTAAAAAAAAGACAATCCAAGATGTGACTCAGTTGGAAGATTGTTCCCGAAGCATCAGAAAGCCCTTGGCTCAGTGTCTATCACTGGATAGAACCAGATGTGGTAGTATGTGCCTATAACTAGTGAGGTGGAGGCAGGAGTATTAAAAATTCAATGTCTTCCTCAGCTACTTAGTTCTAGGCCAGTTTAAGATACATGAAACTCTGTCTCAATAAAACAAAAAAACAGGCCAGGCGGTTAAATCCCAGCACTCGGGAGGCAGAGACAGGTGGATCTCTGTGAGTTTGAGGTCAGCAGGTCTACAGAGCAAGTTCCATGAGGCTCCAAAGCCACAGAGAAACCCTGTCCTGGGGGGCGGGGTGTCACTGCCCTTTGTAAAGGGCCTTGGGGTTGAAGAGATGGCTCAGTGGTTAAGAGTGCTTGTTATTTGTCCAGAGGACCTGAATCTGGTTCTAAGCACTCGTGTTGGGTTCTCAACCACCTGTAACTCCAGTTCCAGGGATCTGAAACCCTTTTCTAGCTTCTACAGGTGACTGCACACACGAGGTTGGTAAATGTATACACACACACACACACACACAGTAAAAATAAAATATTTAAAGAATCTTGGGGCCTCTGATGGAACTGGGGATCCTGGGTCTCCTTCACCCTGGGCAATGTAGCCTGAGCAGGGTGTTTTCAAGCCTCATCTTATCACTGGTACCTGTTGATGATGGTGGGCAGGAAGCATAAGAAAAACTTCTCAGGTATGGAGACAAAAGGCAGCAGCCCCAGGTAGTAGAGCAGCAGTATCCATATTGATCTCAATATCGTGAAGGCCATCGGCATCTCGGGGTTCTGGGTGGCAGGGGAGAGGTGAGAGGCAGACCCATTGTGCCTGGGACAGCAGAGCCCTGGGCTGAAGGGATCAGGGCTGGACATGAAAGTCACACCCTGGACAGTGTCTTGGTTAATTCTGTCAACTTGATCAAGAAGTAGTACCTTGGAGTTTGTTGAAACACGTGGGGGCATGCCTACCTGAGGATGTTTCCACAGAATTAGCTAAGGGAGGGAGGAAACCCACCCTGAATGCAGGCAGCACCATCTCTGTAGGCTAGGAGTCTGAATAAAACAAAAGGGGAAAAAGGAAGAAGCCAGCCCAGGCATCGTCTTTGATCGTCAGCCGTCATTAGTGAGCAGCTGTGTTTCTCATGCCCTCTCTCTCTACCTCTAGCAATTGGGCCAAAGTGACTATGGGTTAAAAATCTATGAAACTGTGAGCCATGAGTTGTTTCCGGAAGTTCTCTTACAGTAACAACTGACCAACACAGCCAGTACTGGGGGTTCCCTATAGCTGGTCTCATGGCAACACCAGGCCAGTGCATGTAGTAACACTACTTCTGCAAATCCTATTCTCAGGAACTGTGTTCAAAGCTAGTTCCTGGGCCCTAGCGGCCCCTCCAGCATAGGCTCCTTGGGCTGGGGCAGTTTCTAGCCTCATAGCAGAGGAAGAGGGACTCACGGCAGCCTTGCACATCTTCATGATCGAGTTCTTCTCTGAAGCCCAGATAGTAATCTCACTGCGGTCAAAGCTTCTAGCCAGGTTGGCTACCTAGCATGGGAACAATCGGAGTAAGGGAAGCTAGGCCTCTCTTGAGCCTGCCTTCACCTGCCTGGCTTCAGTACCACCTTGTGGATGAGCTCTTCATTTTTTTCTTTGATCTCCACAATCGCGGGCAACCTTGGAAATTCCTGGAATACATCCTCCAGTCGTATCATGTGCCGATCTGACCCGTGGGCAAATTGGCCTGGGAGTCAGGTCACAAAAACTAGGGTCAGAGTAGGATAGCTCATTTCTAGGGGGAGTTTGGGGAGAGTATATGAGAAGGTGGCTAAGCAGGGCAAGGCTGGCTGTACATCTCATACCTGGGGAGAAATAAATCTCCAGTTCTGTCTTGTAGAGGGGCAGTTCCTGTGGAGAGTGGAGAAATGCCATCAGGATACATGTGTGCAAGTATGTCAACATTCAGTATGAGGGGCTGTAAAGCTCACCTTGAAGTCCAGGCTGTCCACATCCTTATTTAGGCCTGACTGGCGGGACAGGTTCTTGTCGTGTGACACTACCACCACGCCATCCCGTGTGAGCTGGCAGTCAAGCTCTAAGATATCTGCTCGCTGGGCCATGGAACTATGGGAGCAACAGTGGGTGGGGGAAGAAGACAGGGAAGGACCAGGGCATGGTGTGGAGGGGAGACACTGGGACAGAATCTGTGGTGGGACATGTGGCACCTCAGGCACGATGCCAAATTAGGAAGTGAATAAATAGCACCCTTGGCTGCCCTGTGGAGCTAACCCACAACCTTACACGTTGGACTTACTTCTTTATAGCCTCCATGGTATTCTCCAGTCGCTCTCCAGACCCTGTGTGAGGCAGTTTGGGTGGATCCCTAGGGCCTGGTCTGATCTTCCTGCCTACCTTTCTTCCTGATGGTTTCCCACTTGCTTCAGGCTTCCTCTCTTCCCATCAGCCAAGTTGTACTGGCCTCTCCTTCCCTGTTCCACATCCTCCGGGACCCCGTGACTCTCCTTACCTCTGTATTTAGCATTCATTCACACCTTGTACCTCCACTATGTGTGCCCACTATGGTACCTGTCTTCTTAGGCTCACTCCACTCCAAGTGGCTGCCAACCCCTCCCGTCTCCCTGACTCAGCTCACCTCCACGGTGGGCAGCCAGGCGGACAGGGAAGGTAGGAGCCCAGGTTGTGTGCAGCAGATGAGGTCGGCGCAAGAAGAGGATGGAGAGCATGACATAGATGCCCAGGGTGGGCAGAACCAAGTACAGGATGGGAATCATAGCCTTACTCCCACAGCAGACGTCCGCCACAAGTACAGTCTCCCTAGTCCCAAAGGACTCTGCTGCCTGCTGCTGCCTGCTGCCAAGCCTGCCTGCTGAGCCAGTGTAGGCTGGCTCCACTACTGGGCAGTACCACACCCCAGGACCTGCTGAGCCTGCTGCTATGTTACTGGCACTTGGCCAGATTGCAGTATGCCCCAGGGCTGGGGCAGGCACAGGAATCCAGGCAGGCAGCCCAGGGCTTCATGTCCCCAGATCTTTCAAAGATCCCAACACCCCATTCTGTTCTTGAACGTGTGTGTGTGTGTGGGGGGGGCGCGTTATGCAACTCCCCTCACCAGTTTTTAGATCTTCCTGTCTCCCATGGGTGCTTATGGCCAGGATCTGTAACTCTTTGCTGCTTCCCAGGAATTTGGGGGTGCCCCTGAGTCACAACGTATCACCCCAGCCAGTTAAACAGGAAGCTGTTATGGAAGACAGTGACTAAAGGAAAACTGACCCCTTTCCAGGAGCCTGGAGCTCCTTATAACCCATTCTCATCTCTGGCCAGCTACAGCCAAAGACCACAGACAGGGCCATGGAAGGGCAGAGCTGGGGGCAGGGGGCAGTCATCAGAGTAGCATGCTGGGGGTCTCGACGGCACACAGAGACAGAGACAGGGTCATCCATATACACATCTCTATATTTATATATTAGATACAGGCACGGGGAAGGTGGGGAGGGGCACCGGCTCTCCACGGGCCACCTCCACTCCCAATAACCCACACACAGAAGCAGCAAGGGCGTTACAGGTGGCAGCTTTGAGAGGGAGAGGGTTTGGCCTGGGCCTGGCTCCTCAGGGAAACTAGCCCTTGAGACTTAGGAATGTTCCTTCAGGGAAAATAGGGTGGGGTTCCAACAAGATGAGTAGGGCAGAGCTTAGCCCTACTTAGCCCTACTCAGTGCCTTCCACCCCTCTGTAGCATAGGTCCTAGGGCAGTCATATAGCCCTTCCATTCCAGAATGGTCTGCCAGAGCCAGGGCTAGCAGGGGTAGATAAAGGCAGAGCAGCAGAGATCAGCTCTGGGGCCACCTCACCACTTAGGCCCCGGGGAGATGGGGAAGGGAATTGGGGTGAAAGGAGCCTGCCTGAAGCAGGAGACCCCAGCAAAGTGAAAGAAGGTGGCCAGGCCCACCCTTGGTCCAGCCTGGGCTGCCAGGGTCTGGGTTGAGCAAAGTTCATTTTCTAATAATCTGCAGAGAAGGAGCAGGTAGGAGCAGGACCTGAAGGAAGAAAAGAGAAAAGAACTGTCAGCTCGGAAGACACACAGAGCCTGACAGTGCCTTTGGTCCACCTGTGGGTCTTGGCTTCCTTCTCTGCAGTCAATAACAGCAGCCACCACCAAGTGCTACTGTGATTGCTCCTCTCAAAGTCATAGTGGTATAATCCACCCTTAAGGCCTCGAGTGGCTCCTTATGGGGGAGGATCCTTCACCTTTGTGGGTCTCCAGTGGATGCTGGTGACAGTAGGAGATGGACAGGGCTAGAGGATAAGCAGGTTACAAAGGACCGGATGGGCAGCAAGTGACTGGCAGGTCCTGGCCCTTCTGTGACTACCATATGTGTGGATAATGAGGCAGCCAGGCTGGGCAGCCTCTGATCGGGGTGTGGCTGTGCGAGGGCATTGTGAGCCACTCACCAGGTCTTAGGGAACAGGGATGTCTGTTGTTGTTAGGGGGCCTCTGGTGCCCCTGGCTGGAAGCGGGCTGTCTCTTGGAAGATCAGTTCCTTCAGCCTCTCCTTGGGGAGATCATCCAGCTCCATGTCAAAAGTGAAGGGCTCCTCAGCCACTGGCTAGGAGGCAAAGACAGTAAGGCACAGGCCAGGCACTGGGGGCACTGATTCTCCTCCCAGCCACTGGTGGCCAGCCCACCTCATCTGTTGGGTCATAGTACTGTTCCAGGTACGGGTGAGCCAGTGCGTCCTCTACTGTGATGCGCTTGTTGGGGTTGAAGGTTAACATCCGGTCCAGCAGGTCAAGAGCTAAGGGAAGGCAAGGGCAGCAGTCAAGAAGGCTGAAGGAGCTCCCTATAGGCATCACTTTTCCAGGGCCTATTTACTGAGGCCGGGCCTTGTTTGCTGCTTGGTTTTAGCCTACCCCCTGGTGCAGTCCTTTGTATCTCTCACCTTTGGAGTCAGATTTGGGAAAAAGCTTGGCCCATGCCACCTTAGTTTTAGAGGGCAGAGACTGTAGGTAGTTTCGAGCCTTCATGTTGATGATGCAATTAAGGTCCTCCTGGGATGGGGAGCCCAAGATACCTGTGGACAAACCAGTCGTCTTGCTGAGGCATCAAGTCCTCTTTCTGGGAACAGGTCAAGAAGCAAGAACAGGAACCCAAGCCCAGCCACCTGCAGCTACCTCCTCATCTACCAACTGGGGCAGTGGCAAAAAGCAAAGAACTTAAGGGCCAGGGAGTCCTGAGCTCAAATCCTGACTGCGGTCTTCCTTAGCTGTAGTCTTGCTTTTTCCATCTTTCAAATGGGAAAAGAACACCTTACAGAAATATCATGAGATGCTGGGGAGGCTCCACATGTGGTACCCCAATTCTCACCCTCCAGAAATGTCATCTCTGATAAGCTAACTCCTATCCCTTTGAGCCTGCCAGGCCCTCTCACCTAGAATGTGGTTGAGCTGGTCCAGATAGTGCTTGCCGGGGAAGATGGGCCGGTTGGAGAGCATCTCAGCCAGAATGCAGCCCACAGACCAGATGTCGATGGATTTGGTGTAGCCCTGGGGAGGAGAATGTGCTAAACACTCTGGTCAGCCTTATCAGTGCCCTTCCTGATATTTGGGCTAAGCACTACATCCAACTTAGATCCAACACCAAGCAAAGGGCAGAGAACAGAGGCTAGGAAAGCTCTAATCTCTACATCTTGCCAGAGCCCAAGGGCCAGAAGGGTTATGCCAAGGCCCAGAGATAGCTCTAGGACTTCCTTGCAAAAGTGGGCAGCTCTCCTACCTTAGAGTTAAGCATGATCTCTGGGGCTCGGTACCAACGTGTGGCCACATACTCCGTCAGAAAGCCAGTGTGGTCATGCTCAGGGTCAGCAATCCGGGCCAGGCCAAAATCACAGATCTGGAATCAAACCCAGGCCACTGAGTTAAGTGCCTAAGGCCTCCACAGTCCAGGAAGTGCCTCTGCCATGCCTAAGCTGTTCTTGTTTGCTATGCACCGAGGATACATCTACCGGTCATGCCCCAGGCCCAGGGTGGGAGAGGCAGACATTCAGTCTCTGACCTTAAGGTCGCAGGTGGTATTGATAAGCAGGTTGGAGGGCTTCAGGTCCCGGTGGAGCACATTGGCTGAGTGTATGTACTTGAGGCCCCGAAGGATCTGGTAGAGGAAGTAGCAGATATGGTCATTGCTCAGCTGCTGGCTCTTAAGCAGCTTGTACAGGTCTGTCTCCATGAGGTCCTGAACAATGTAACTGAGGATGACTCCAGAGACCCCCCAGTTGGGGGAATAGGAGACACTTTGTTAAGGAAAACAAGTTCTGGTCAGTGGGTCACATATTCCTTCCAGCAAGCCTGGAGATGATGGCATGCAGGGCACATCTATTCTGGACCCTCGGTTTCCCTACTGGGCAAATGAGGGTACTGATGACTTGTAGAGGAAAAACGTCAGAAGACTAGTTGTTCTTAGTTAACCCTCTCATGTCTGAAGTCCCTGTTCTACCTCAACAGCTCCATGTTCTTAACCTCAGCTTCCTGACCTGACAAGCAGGGAGAGTAACTGTTCGTTAGAGGTGGCTGTGAGGATAAGATGCCCCATGGAGAATACTCAGCAAACGAGAGATGTTGTTGTCACTCCATGGGCAGAGCCATGTGGCTGTTGAGTGGGTTAAATGAGATAATGCATGAATACCATCTGGCACACAGTAACTGCTTAAAAATAAATGCCTGCCTTATGGGAATGATTTGTGCCTGAAAAGTGAGGAGACACTCCCAACAGCACGCTCCAACAGAGTGCTCGATCATACACCAGAGGGTGGAGAACAACAAAAGATTAAACATAAATAGGTGAGTGGTGGCGGTGCACACCTTTAATTCCAGTACTCAGGAGGCAGAGGCAGGTGGATCTCTGTGAGTTCAAGGCCAGCCTGGGCTACAGAGTAAGTTCTAGAACAGCCAGAGCTACACAGAGAAACCTTGTCTTGAAAAACACAAAAAACAAAAAAACAAACAAACAGAAAACCCAAAACCCAAAGCATAAATATAAATAAATGCCACCTGGCTTGTTTCTATGGAAGAGTAGTCAGGAGCTGGGTGCCATACCTCACTCTTGTAATCTCAGCACTTGAGAGGCGGGGCAAGAGGGTTATCACCTAGAAGTTTAAGGCCACCTGGTCTACAAAGTTAGCCTCAGACCAACCAGGGATACATAGTGATACTCTCTAAAAAAGTAAGTCTGGGCTGTCTTCTACAGAGGACTTGTGAGCTGGGCCTGGTGGTACTTGGGAGGCAAAGCCTGGTCTACATCCTGAATTACAGGCTAGCCAAGGCTACACTTTCTCAAAAAAAGACAAGAGAAGAAGCACATACAGATATACACACATGGACCAACCCTGCTGCTCTCTAAGTGTGGAGGTCTAGAGATGCAGTGACCTGCTTAAGGTCACACAGCAAGCCAGAACACGGAGATTTCATGTGATGAGAGTTACAGATGCTGTCCAATGAATCCCGGGATTGGGAGGGGTGGGTAGGGAAGAGGCCACGGGTGTTACAGTCTGCTAACAGGGGAGCCAAGCAGGAAGTAGATGTGGACAATGAACCAGATATTTGAACTAGGCAAGCAGTATCAAGCGAGGGCAATAAAGGCTGGCCTGCCTTCCCTGGGCAAGGTGCAAGTCCACAGGTAATTAGGGTGGGGCTCTCAGAAAAGTGGGAAGGCTCCAAGAAAGCCAACTGGGGGAAGGAGGGAGCCACAAAACAGAAACAGCTGGTTTAAGCCTTCTTATATAGGCAGACTAACCCCTTATCCTTCCTTGTGTCCTTGATGAGGCCAGGGGCAGGAGTCTAAAGGCTTGGCTCTATCCTGCGATTCTAGGGTCCCCCTAGGTGTCCCCCGCTTGCTTAACAATACAAGGTGGTTTCAAAGCCTCCCTGTTCCCCACATACACCTTGGAGAAGGTAGCACCCTGTCCCTCAGAAAGCACTGCAAAACTTCACATGAGGAGACTCAGCTTCCTCATATTTGACATGGAAGTGGTACAGCTCATCTCTCAGGGACATTAGAAGGTTGAATTAGAAGCATCAAAGCACTAGGCGTGCCCAATATCAGCCTTCTTCCCTGCCTTTCTTCCAGTCTGAGTCTCCAAAAATAAAAAACCATGAGTCTGTTTAGCAAGAATTGGCTGTGGGCAGAGGCTGGGTCATGTCACAGAGCTCCAGAGGTCAGAAGACAATGCGCCCATAGAGATCACTTTGACCAGCACCCCCCACACACACACACACCACACTGGGACACAGAGCAAAAAGGACTTGTCCAAGGCTACCCCACTCGGCTGCAACACACCAGCATCCACTAAGGCCTGCCAGTGTTCTTACGCTCTGTGGACTCTGCTAAAAAGTTATTTTGCTGGGTGGTACAAAAGACAAAAAAAGAAAGCAAACCCAAGTTCCCTAGCCTAACTCTGGGGCTGTGTGGAAGGTGGAGGATACACATCCCTCATGGCTTCCAGGGTGGGTGCTCGGAGGATGTCTCGGATGCCTATGACATTCTCATGGCGGAATCGCAGCAAGATCTGGATTTCTCTCAGTGTGCGCTGGCAGTAGGTTTGGTGCTCGAAGGGGCTGATCTTCTTGATGGCCACTCTAGTCTTGCGCACGTGGTCATAAGCAGAGCTGAGAGGGCCAGAGAGATGTGGCCTTACAAAGGGGGAATCCAGGCCTGGCGGCCCCACCCAGCCCTTGGCAGGGACTGGAGAGAGCAGGAGAGGGCTCTGGCCAAGTTGTAAACAATGCTGGCTCCTTCCTGCTGTGAAGGCCTGGAATGTCCAGGGGAAAAGCTGGGGACCAGCCAGACAGCCTTCCAGTGACTTCACAAACAGAGGAAGAGAGTGGCCACTCACTGACTTCCTTTCTCCCGGACCCCCTTCCATTCTAGGTACCCTCACCCTCCTCCACTTTCCCAAGCTGGGCTCTCTCTCCATGCGAGACAGGTCCAGGGGATGGGAGTACAGTGGGGGTTGTAGATGAAGCCAATATATCCTAGAAGATTCAGTAATGGGACAGGAGAATAGAGAAAGAGGGGTGGTTCTCCCTGTGAGGAGGTACCTGGGTGGCAGAGCTGTCCCTCACATGAACAAAGGCCCAGAGCACACAGTGGGGCAGACAGAACTCACAAACCTGTATCCCACAAAATAAGGAAGAACCCCACGGACCCCTCAACGTTTTTTGGGCTCCTGGTCTTGTCAGGGGCAAGGGTGCAAAGGTTTGCCCCACCCTGAGCTTTGCTCTTCTTTCCGAAACTCTGACACAGCCTCACCGGGGGAACCAAGGCTCCCACTACCTGCTGAAGGGTCCTTCACTCCCCCTTCAGCAAGAATACTCATCCTCTTAGCTCCACCCTGTTTCTCTAGGGTCCCCCTGGTGCCCCTCCCTTAACAATACAAGGTGGCTTCAAAGCTCCAAACCCTCTCCCCGGAGAAAGTAGCGCCCGGTTTTCCAGAAGTCACTGCATGATCCCTCCCTGCGACACTCCAAAAATACAAGGTGGTTTCAGACCTCCACGTCCCGGGCACGCACCTGCTGTGCCCACTCTGAAGCCCCCTTCCCGGGACGCACCCTCACCTGACCATGCCATACGCGCCCTCGCCGATGTACTGCAGCTGCGTGTAGCGCGGGCCCACGTCGAATGGCTG